>NC_053167.1:21235965-21535965 GCF_016835505.1 Polypterus senegalus | reverse complement strand
GATGTTGAAGGATGCCAACCCTCTCAGAAAGTATAGTCTGCTCTGAGCTTTCTTACATAGAGCATCAGTATTGGCAGTCCAGTTCAATTTGTCATCCAGCTGCACTCCCAGATATTTATAGGTCTGCACCCTCTGCACATATACAGTACATTGTATGCTTACAACGCTTGACAGATGCCGAATGTCACTTCAACACAACAGTCCTGCAGATACTAACGTCAATGAAACAAACCATGAAACTCAAACCGATTATTACAGCAGCAATCCAAGCTGTGAGATTTCAGACAAGATTACTTTTTACATGGCCAACTGTACGTTGCATGCTCAAGAGTAAGCTCAGCTTGGTCATATTACAACCGGAGGGCCGAATGACAATGTGGTATACAAAGAAATCCTTAACAAATAATTATTAGTATATTTTCCCTCAGTTTAAAAAGGTTTCATTTTCTTCTTAATAAAAATTTTAAGGCAGTACTTCGCTGCTGCGAAGCGCGGGTATTTTGCTAGTATATATTGTGATGGACGGCTGGCACTTCATCCCAGCCGCTAGATGTCATCTTCCCTGCAGCATAGAGGTGCTCCAGATTCCTGCAGGGCACCATGGGAGGTGGAGTTCGGCTTTACAGCCCTGCTGGGTGCCATGGGATGCTGCAGGGAGACGCAAGGATTTTTATTTTTCTTTTGGCCCGGAAGTACCCCCAAGTCATGGGGATAGAAGAACAGAAGTACTTCCAGGCTGAAGAAAAATAAGTCTTTATCTGACCTGGAAGTGCTATGGAATCACATGGACAGATTGAGAGGAGCACTTCTGGGTCAAGGACTATTTAAAGGTCTATGGGAAACCCAGCAAGCTGAGCCGGAGTTGTGTGGTAGTGTAACGGAGCTGCTGGGTGGAGAGGAGGATCTTGTATTGTATTTATTGATTATTAATTTGTGTATTGTGGTGGTGGAGGTGCTTAAAGCACAATATATTTCAAAAGAAAAGAAATAAAAATATTTCAATTGCTTTTACTTGGTGTCTTGGACGTTTATCTGTGTGGTTTGAGGAGTGACAGTGCCCACTAGTGGTGTCACAATATGTGTGTATGTATATATATATATATGTATGTATGTGTGTATATATATATGTATGTATGTGTGTATATATATATATATATATATATATATATATATATATATATATAGTAAAAGAGATAGGAGGAGACAGCAATAAGGTTTGGGGTTTTCCGGCCCCGTATATTGTCGGCACTCCACAATATACTCAAAAATAAACAGTCACCAAAATAAACAATACAGTTCATATACGCGACGCCTGGGAATGGCATCGCGGCCATTTTTAAAGAGGAGGAGCCGGAAGTGGAGGGATGCTGGGAAGGAGCCATGAGGGATGATGGGATCGATGACTTCAGGAAAGATGGCGGAGGAAGAGCGGAAGTAGACGTAGTGCGGGCAAAACCCGGTCTTATGGTGGCGGAGCGTCTTTTTTTCTGAAAGGATGCACAGGAAGAAAGTTAGTACCCCGCCATTCCCTACCGGCGAATGTTTTCCCAGGTGTGTTAAGATCCTTCCGCTGTCTCCGACGCGTGCGTGACAATATATATATATAATACACACACACAAACTCACAGAGGTACCTCGGTATACAGCCTTAATCTGTTCCAGATCGTTTGAATTATACCCAACAGAACGCATACCAAACTAATTTTTCCCATAAGAAATAAAGGGAAAACGATTAATCCGTTCCCATGAACAAAGATCTTATTGTTATTGGCATATTATGCATTGATGGGGGTTGGATAAAATAATTTGAACACTGTTTAATACTAAAATACATAAATACAAAAGCAATTAGATGAAATAAATGAAAATTTAACCTCACTTTACTTTTTAGTAACGTCTTTGTCTTTCACAATCGTAGATAATGTTGTTCTCGGCATACGGTATGCAGCAGCCATGTCCTGGATACGCATGCCACCTTCATACTTTTCAACAATCGATTCAAATTTATGTGAAAAAACACAATCACATTAAAATTCTCATAGAGTTATAGCGCGGGTTGTTCACTGAATGCTGGCATACTGACACTCGTGGGCAGTTTTTGTCTCGAGAGTGGTAAAAATAGGGTAACGCGCTGTGTTCTACCAAGCAAGTTGTATTCCAAACAAAGGCGCCTGTAAAGAAAGCGCAGGGCCTCCGTGAGTTCAAGTCTTTTGCCGACCGATAGAACTGACTTCTCCTGGGCTGCACGCAAGGTGGAGGCGGTCCTTCTACCTCTGCAGTCTCAGGCCCAGATCTTTCAGGTCCTGCAGGAGGTGAAGGGAGGTCTGGACAAGAAGCTTGGCGCGCCGTTGGAAACCATTGCTGGATGGCTCACCAGACGCGATACGTCATCTTCCAGCCTGCAAGACAGAGCAGTACAAGTAAGTGAGTCCTGTGATGTAAAAGAAAGGGGGGCGGGGGAGGAGCACAGAAGCTGCCGTCACGATTAACACAGCTTGCCAGGCCGACCTGCCCCCTAAACAAGATGTTGCCACGGTGACCGATAACGTGGCAGGAGAGTGTGCTGAAAGGCAGCTGAAAGATGTCAGCTGCGAAACTACCTTGCCTAAACTGCCGGTGCCGGTCTCACAGGCGTGTAGAGGGGTGCAGACGGTGAAAGGTCCCTCTTCTTCCCAAAAAGGGACTCAAACCACCAATACACCTCAGGGACAGAAAAAGAGCTAGAAGAAGAAGCCAGAAACTCCGGAAAGAGCGCAGCATGAGCCCGTTGACGGGAAAGCATGGACGGGCTATGCAGCAGAGGGGCGAAGTCGCCATAAGCCCTCAACTGATGGGAAGCAGGGGTGGGAGTTTACTACCTGCTTCCGCTCCCTCAGGGGTCGGGCAAAGGAGAATCGGATGTGTTATAACTGCGGCCTCTGTGGCCACATCTGGAAGTGTTGTCCAAAGAGGATGCCCAAGTGGCAGGGACTTCGGGCCAACACCCCCAGATCTATTTATTATATTTACACAGGGCGGAGCCGTGGAGCAGAGGACACCAATTCTCTATACAGGAGAGGACTGACCCTCGCGGGAAAGGACGATGAGACCCATGACTCTCATCTGGGAGAGGGGCAATGTCATGGATGGCCGAGTTCAATGACCGGCCCTTCTGCTCATGTTCAGGGGAAGAGTGTTTGAACTGTGTTTAAGTGTTTGGGACTGTGTTGGGCCTGTGGGACATGGGGAAGACGTGCGACCACGGGTGAAGAGAAAATAAAAAGATTTCTGTTCAATTTACACGTGCCTCAGTGTGAATCTCTGCCAGGTCGAATGCTTTATATAGGGCCTTATTCACACTTTATATACACACACGCATACATACATACATACATGCACACACAATCCCCTGTATCTTTGCCTGGGTAGTAGTGAAACAGGACATTGAGGAGGGCACTGCCTGGCTTTCTACTCCTGATGTCACGCTTCCCACTCCTCTTGACCCACAGCCTCTGTCTTGGATTAACATGAATATATTGCTTCTGCAAGCAAACTGTGGTTCTTAGCATGATGAGAGAAGTTGCAAAATTAACAGGAATGTTCAAGGAAATTATAGAATAAAACCTCATTTAAATCCATTAAGTTGTTCTGTCATTCGCTAGCTAAACAGAGATAAGGGACGCCTGATACGTGAGTGAGGAGGGCCTCAGCCCGCTGTGTGTCTCTTGGATTCACGCAAATAAATTGCTCCTGCAAGCAAACTATGATTCTTAGCGCGATGATAGAAGTCGCAAAATTAACTGGAATGTTCAAGTAAATTAGAAAAAAAAATGATCTAAGTCTGTTAAGTAGTTCTCTCGTTTTCTAGATAAGTGGAGGTAAGTCATGCCCCGAGGCTGACAGGAAGTGGAGTCACAGAAATGTGTTGTGTCCACTTCAGTTCATCAATGATAGTTATTCCAAGAACTCAGAAGCTGATCACCCTCTCAATACTTCTGTGTAGACAGAAATGTGGTCTGACTTGTTTTTCAAAGTTTCCTAGTTTTGCGGTCATAAAAAGTGAGATTGTAGTCCTGACACCACTAGTTCAGCAGGTAGACCTTTTCTCTGTCAGCTGCCTTATCATTGTTGATTATCAGGCCTATGAAAGTGGTGTCATCAGTAAAATTAATGATATGAGTTGAAGGTGTGTCTAGGCCTACAGTCATAGGTAAGTAAGCAAAGAGTACAGAAGTGGGCTCAGCACACAGCTGATTTCATCAGTGGAATATTAAAGATGCTACTGAACATATTGGGTAATTGGTTTTTACAGATATTTAAAACATGCCCTAAATCTGCAAAGGATGCTCTGTGTACATAAATTCATTTAAAGGCCACTCTTACATCATGTACAGAAAGAGAAGAATGAATAATCCATGTGGTGCTGCAGGAAATCAAATTGTAAGTTGTTTGTTGTCTCGGTTAATATGGCCATAGAAAGCATTATGGTGATCTGAAAGGAAACTGGAAGGTGATACTGAATTATGTTTTATTTTATGGTCCACTAGCAAAATACCCGAGCTTCGCAGTAGAGAAGTAGTGTGTTAAAGAAGTAATGAAAAAGAAAAGGAAACATTTTAATAATAACATAACATGATTGACAAGGTAATTGTTTTGTCATTGTCATGAGTGTTGCTGGCATATATATATATATATATATATATATATATATATATATATATATATATATATACACACACATATATATATATACTAGCAGAATACCAGGCCAGCTTGTGAGGAGGAGGAGGAGGAGGTCCAAGAGAAAGAGAGAGAAAGAAAGAGGGAAAGAAGAAAAGAAAGAAGAAGAAGAAAGGAAAGAGTTGGTGAAAGAAGAAGAAAGGAAAAGAGTTGATGAGAGAAGGAGAAGTAGTGTGTTAAAGAAGTTATGAAAAGAAAAGCAAACATTTTAAAAATAACGTACGGCGAGGGAGGCGAAGATGATTGTTAATGTAATTGTTTTGTCATTGATATGAGTGTTGTTGTCATATCTATCTAGGGTGGAGGGAGCGTTATATATATATATATATATATATATATATATATATATATATATATAGCAAAATACCTGCGATTGGCAGCGGAGAAGTAAAAAGAAAAGGAAACATTTTAATAATAACATAACATGATTGACAATGTAATTGTTTTGTCATTGTCATGAGTGTTGCTGGCATATATGCATCATTTGCTTCATAATGTTTTTCTGCCTTCTCAATTATGAAATGGCGTTTTGTGCTCATCGCTGTTTGGAGTTCTTCCTTGTTGTCTACGCACTCCCGGAAACTACGTAGGAGGCGTGATGATGTCACACGAAACTCCGCCCCCCACGGCCATCTCCAACTCAAGACTCCATTACATTATATGGGGAAAAATAGCTTCCAGTTATGACCCTTATGCATAGAATTTCGAAATGAAACCTGCCCAACTTTTGTAAGTAAGCTGTAAGGAATAAGCCTGCCAAATTTCAGCCTTCTACCTACACGGGAAGTTGGAGAATTGAGTGAGTGAGTGAGTGAGTGAGTGAGGGCTTTGCCTTTTATTAGTATAGATATATATATATACACACACACACGCATATAAACATATATATATATACATATACACACAAACACATATATATGCATATATACATATATATATATATATATATATATATATATATATATATATAGTAAATACCCACGCTTTGCAGCGAGAAGTAGTGTGTTAAAGAAGTAATGAAAAGAAAAGGAAACATTTTAATAATAACATAACATGATTGACAATGTAATTGTTTTGTCATTTTATGAGTGTTGCTGGCATATATATATATATATATATATATATATATATATATATATATATATATATATATTTATTTATATATATATATATATATTTATATATACATACATATACATACACACATCTCTATCTATCTATCTATCTATCTATATATGTATATCTATATATATATATATCTATATATGTATATATATATATATATATATTTCCTTTGGGGTGCGAGCAGCTGTTGCTGGGGGTGCCAGAATTCATCGAGGAAGAAAAATTAAAAACATCATTTGTACAAAATCTTAATTTATCTATCCATTCCTAAATAATTAAATGGACAGGCTATTTCTTATCAGTGCAATACGCTGCTTGTTAAAACGGATCACTCCTGCTCTTACGTGCACTTAGTGCTGCGTGGGTATTATGAACTATCGTATCTGTTCAAGTTCTATTTAAATTTAAATATAAGTAATTTTTATTTGGTCGACAGAAATATGTTTAGTAGGAATGTAAGTTAAATTTAGTCATCATTGCATACATTTTTCTTCATCATAGAAATTTAAAGACTAAATTCAACTTTCATTCCTACCAAAGATATTTCTGGTGACTAAATAGAACCTACTTATATCCAAATTCGAGCTATTGAGCTGTCGCTACCTGCCTGAATAAGTCACCCTCGCTTCGCTCTTACTTTTTTTACCGTTCATTTAATCATGGCTAGTTGTGGAAAAATTATAACATGGATTACACTGAGTATGGCTTTACCAAAACAATTATTGATGGCGAATAAAGTATCCATTATTCATAAAGCTTCAATTGGTGATCTGTTTTTCTGCGTTATTTTTTCATACTTCTTTTCAAACCAAGGGGATGCGAGGGTAAAATAAATCGGGAAGTGCTGATATATATATATTGAATATATTGAAATAGTTTTATTGTCAAATAATGCAAACAGTACGGGGCAAGTGTTTCGTCTTAATTCTGGGCTCATCAGGCAGTACATACTCACTGCACCCCCTCTAGAGAATCGAACCTTGGACGTCAGCGCCAGGGTGGTGTGGTCGTTTATTTGACAGTATGTAGATCGGGGGGTGTGTGTGTATATATAATATTACTTTTGAGAATGCAACGTATAGTTTTGTCCAGGAGGAAAGCAATGTTGCCTCAAATCAATGGCAACCTTTTGTAGGGTGTGTCCCTGAGACTTATTAATTGTCATCGCGAAGCAGAACCTTACTAGAAATTTGAGGCATTTCAATTGAGAGAGAGGGAGAGCAGATGGTATAATGGTGATGCCAGGAATACATTCAGAGTGTGGTGCTCTGCTGTTTTTTTCTGTAGCTGCCTTCACACAGCTTCTCCGCTGCTTTATAAACGAAAGGCAAACGTTTCTCCTTGCTTCGCGGTTCTGTACTGTTTTATTGTTCTTTTATTATGATTCTTATAGTTATTGTGTAGCTATTCAAGACTTACTTTACTGTTCAGGTACCGATTTATTTTATTTAATCCGCGGCTTGTACGTTATTTTTTGCTCGTTTATTACGATTATATAGATATGTATTGATTCCCTTCTTTAGCTGACTGCCTGCTCATATAAGACGCTCCGCTGGTTTTTTGTGAAACAGCCTTTACACAGCTTCTCTGCTCTTTTATAAATGAACAACATATAAAGCAATCACCTTGTCAATAGTGTAATGCGTTTTATAAACAGGTTTGATGCATGGAAGTGATCACTCGTACTGCGTTCAGTAAGTTCACGTGAGCTGCTCTCTTGTGTGATGTTGCGATGTCCACAGCTTAATTTAATGTTAGCTAAGACCCGGCACTTAAAAGTTTCTGGCTGCACTCCAGTTGTAATATGACGAAGCTGCGCGAGCTCACTCTTGAGAATGCAATGTATAGTTGTCCAGGAGAAAAGCAATCTTGCCTGAAATCAATGGCATCGTTTTGTAGGGTCTGTGCCTGAGACTTATTACTTCCCATCGTGCAGCAGAGCCTTACTGGAAATTGGAGGCATCTAAATTGAAATGGGAGATCAGAGAGGATAAAGGGGGTGCAAGGAATACATTGAGTGTGGAGAAACTCTAGAGACAGCGTGTGTATTAACTTGTGGATTTTTCTGTCAGTATTTGGTGGCAGCGTGACGAAGTTGCTTCCGCAAGACCGAGTTAGCCGCGGAGCGCAGCTCAGAGCGACATGAGGTAAATGGGAGGGGAGATGATGACGTCACTCCCCCACCTGCCATAACTGTCAATCCCCCAACAAACACAGTCTCTCGGAATTTGCATAAGCACAGCCCTTCACCAGCAATTTTAACTTAGTTACAAAGTGATCAAAACTCTTGTTTATACCCTGCGTCCTCTCATTAAACTTGTATCCCGATTAGCGTGGGCATGACAAACCCCAGCGGCAGCCTGTCTATGAACTTAATTTAAACTTTAGGTTTACACCGTGCTTTGTTTCCGAAGTAGCTTCACTCATAAATATATGCTTGTATGTGTCAATCGCTCACTTCTTATTGTTTCGCTGCCTTCTCAATTGTAAAATGCATGTTTTCTTCAGCGCTTTTTGGAGCTCTTCCTTGTTTTCTAGGTACTGCGTTGACAGTCAGTTCATGTGATTACGTGTGAGGCGTGATGATGTCACACGAAACCCCGCCCCCCCATGGCCATCGAGCCCAACTTCATTACAGTATATGGAGAAAAATAGATTCCAGTTATGACCATTACTTGTAGAATTTCGAAATGAAACCTGCCCAACTTTTGTAAGGAAGCTGTAAGGAATGAGCCTGCCAAATTTCAGCCTTCTACCTACATGGGAAGTTGGAGAATTAGTGATGAGTGAGTCAGTCAGTCAGTCAGTGAGTGAGTGAGGGCTTTGCCTTTTATTAGTATAGATAAGCATCCCCAATACCTGCTAAAGTTTGCACAAATTGTTACAACTGCTAAATTCCTTCTCTAGTTCACATCCAAACTAACGTCATTTTGATTTTTTTTTTGTGAGTTTGTGTCTGTGTTTCTTGTGCATCAGTAAATTCCTGATTTCAGCAATCATCCAAGGTTTCTTATTAGAAAATATTCAGATTGTTTTCAAGAATACACTGTCGCCTGCACATTTCTTTAATGAATACCATTATGGCATATGCATACTCCTCGAGATCTGATAAGGAATCCCAAGCAAGCCCCAATTTGCACAATCAAAGCAGTGCAAGCTTAGTCTAGCACTGTGCCACAGTTTTGCTAGTTCCTTGCCTTTCAGTTACTTTTTTTTAAACTGGCAACAGGAGTACTGGCAGTTTATCTGACCCTCTGAAGTTGGGGTATAATAAATGTCTTTTATCAGAGTCTAGCAGTGATCCGTAACATTAGCAACCCTCGTGGGGCTGGTGTCATGCTGGTGAAATTAAGACTAAACATTAATTACATTTGCATTGTTAAAATCACCAACAGCAATAACTAATCCCTGAGGAAGTCAATGGTCATATTCTGTAATAATGATATACAGGTCATTTAATGCATCATTTATGTTAGTTTGCAGAGGTCTAAATGAGGAGCAAAGCAGCACGTTATCACTTTCCAACACTATGAGTACTTTTAATGATATACATGTTAGATTGATATGGAGCACTAAGTTAATTTCATAAAACTTGTGAGAGTGTGTGTTCAGATTCCTTTTCCTGTATTGTGTCTGTGTCTGCTAATATATATTGTTTGTCTACATGACTATAGTGTAACGGTTGTTACATATTTATGTGTGCTTATAACTGTTTTTGCCACTTGTTTCTTTTTAGAGGTTATGTCCAATTAATTAACTGACTGTAGGATATCTCTTTAAAGGGAGTAGGGGGCCAAACTACGCCTGTGGGTCCTTGCTAAAACGTACTATGGTGTGACGTAAGGGTAACTGCCTTTACAAAGGCAAGGAGGCACGTATTTTAAAAAAAAAAGAGGGAGAATCGAGAGAGAAGGAGTGGAAAGTGAGAAGAAAGACTGTTTAAATAAGGAGCTGGGAAGGTGAATGGAAAGAAGAAGCCAGCAATAAAGCAAGTAAGACGACGTAACAAGGACAGTTGGGTGCATGGAGAAGGAGTGCTGGCTAACCTAAAAGGACCTTCGGAGCTCACAGCTTTACTTGTCTGTTATGGTGCGGGCGTCGGCCATGAACGGACACTAATGCCGAGACACCCGGGTGAGACAGACTTCATCCTTCATCAAAGGAACTGTCGCCAGGCCAGTGAGATCGCTTCTTTTACATATAAATTCAGTAAACGTGTCAGCGGCACACATGAGGATTGGTTGCTGGATTCACTGCAGACTTCCCAGGCCATGTGAATATAGACTTTAACTCTTTTAGGGCGGATGTCGACTTTTGTCGACAGGAGGGGTTGAGGGCGAATGTCGACTAAAGTCGACATCCAGGGATAGAGGGCGATAATCAGCTGTTAATGGCGACAAATCTCACTGTCACGTCACAGGCATTCCCTCTGTGCTTGGAAGAATGATAGACTCGTTGACTCGCAACTAATCCTAGCGCAGCGTGAGTTGCGAAATGTAAACAATGGCAAGATGGTATCGACATGTGACAATGGAGTGAAGCGAGTGCAGAAAAGAAAACACTCGGCAGACAATGACAATGTTTTGCGCATTATCGCGGAGTCGGACTCTGATTTTTCAGAATCGGATTTTATTGACAGTGATCAGGAGATTGAGCAAGAGAGTGAGAAGCCGGAATCAGCTGATCAAACACCAGCCGATGCCGCGCCAGCAGATCTGCTGCCAGCTGAGCGCTTCGCGCAGCCGATGCATCTACAGCAAGGTTCGCGTGGGATAAATACACAGACATTGATCCGTTGAGAGCCGATCTGGCTACCGGACTTCACAAGACGGCATGGCTCGCTGTTGGACACGACAGATCACCAGCTGCTTGAGTTCAGGCTGCTCTCTCCTGATGCTGCTTTTCAGCTACCGTCAGACGAGATAAACAGGTAGGCAGAGAAATTTTTTCAATCGCGGGCTGCGTTTGCATCGCATTCTCATTTTTCAAAGTGTAAACACACAACAAAAGACGAGATGAAGCGTGCTGTGGTATTACAAATAGAGATGGGACAGAACTGGTGATATAACTTCAGGGAGCATTGGTCCAAACGTGCTTTGTCCCCTGGTGGCTTTGGACAGGTTATGTAGCATGGTGATAGGTACGTGCTGCTGCTGCAAAGTTTTATTCACTTCTGTAATAAACAGAAGCAAATCCCATGGGGTGAGCCGGGCTGTAATGCCATGCATAAAGTTCATAAAGTTTCAGAAGATGAAAAGAGGTGACAATACGGTTTTCATGCGGGCAGAAAACTTGGTGGCAGTGGAATGGCACAATGGCAAAAGGGTGACTTGTCTCTCTACAGCACACACTAACAATATATGTGAGAAAGTGCAGCAACAGACAATTGAAAAGTAGGCACCAAAGCAACACGTATTGTAAGCAGTGCAATGTGGCAATGACTGAAATTGGCTGCTTGGACCGAGATCAGACTTTGCAGGACTTTGCTGTGTAAAATGTATGTGATATGTATGTGAAATCATAGAGTATGCAGGCTCATACAACATGCAAGACAGTAATATTTGTCAAAAGTAAATATTTTTTGTTGATTTGATATGTTAAACAATTGCTTTGTGTTCTTTTTTAAAAAATGTTAGTTTTTGGAAAAATATTCAGCCCTGGGAGATAAGAAAAAAAAAAAAAATTAGCCCTAAAAGAGTTAAAACAAAGTAAATATAAAAGGGACTGGAAACGTGTGGGGATTTGTGTGTGTGTGTGACTAATTTATATTTGTATATAGATGTAATATAGGTTTAAGTACATGTGAATATATTTGTGCTGTTTACAAATAGAATATTTGTATGTTTCTTTTCCTTGCTTTCTTTCTTTCTTTCTTTTTTCTGTTTCGCCGTTTTCTGGGGAGTATATTATAGAGTGTTTAAGGGGGTGGCATTTTATTTAGGGTTTGTACAGTCATTATAGATTGGATAAGGATTGGTTAAAGGGTGTTTATTGTTTTGTTTGATTTATAATATATATATTTTTGATTGTTTAAAGAATTGTTAGGGTGATTATTTCCTTTTCTATAAATTCACAAAAGACAACTCCAGCTGAGGACATAAAATTGGGGCTAAGGTTCTGTCGGTTTCCATTCCTAATGGAATTAATTTTCCTAAGAGTAGGAGGTTTTTGTGTGTGCTGGGCTCCTCATTCAACTTAAGAGGAACTCGCTACATAAGTGGTGGCCCATACCAGGACCGACTTGAACCTGGGTTTAATTTATTTGATTTCCCTTTTTTGTGGATTATATACTTTATTAGTTACCCTGATATGGCTACTGAGGCTTTAGAGCAGGGGCTTGATGGTGATGGTGTGCTGTAAGCTGAAGAGTCAATGGCCTTGGGTCCACACGTCACTGGTAGGGCCTGTGAGAGGGTCAGAAAAGTTACTGGGATGTTGCAGCGTTTGTATGTGGATGATACCCTGGGAACCAACAGATCAGATATAAGTATTCCATCGCCTGTGACAGAGCTATTTGATCGGGTACAAAGAATTGAAGAGATGTTGGATCAAATGGCTGACACCCTGATGGCACGAGAAGAATCTCTTCAAGAATATATGGATGCAGCCTTTTCTCATCTTGACGAGTTAATGGACTCGCGGGCCGAGGAGATTCTCAAGGAAACTGTGGCCTGTTTTGAACGGAGAGATAAGAAGTGGCAGTCAAAGTTGCAGGAAGTGGATTCGTCAGAGTATCCAAGGAGGGTGGCATCCATCTAGCCATTCAACACCATCTGGACAATCCCTTTTGAGACCAGCAGTATTGCCTGTTCCATCGGCAGCTTTGCACATGGACTTTCCTAAGATTGGGGAAGCATACACCACAGATGACATTCTGCGATTTGTGGCGCTGGGGGACGCCTTTATGGAGGTACATGCCCAGACTCCCAGCGAACTTATGGAGGTGTTGAATGCCTCTCTACAAGGAGCAGTCGGTTGCTGGTGGCAGTAGACTATTGATAGCTGTGCTTCATTCAAAAAGCCTTTTTGGATGCCTTTCTTCCTTCTGACTATTATGAAGAATTGGAACGAAGATTACGGAAAATGGAGCAGCAACCAGGGCAGGCCATTCGGGACTTTGCATACACTGTGTGCACAATTATTAGGCAAGTGAGTATTTTGACCATATCATCATTTTTAATGCATATATTCCAACTCCAAGCTATATTAACTTGAATGCTTATTGGATTTAAGCACGTCAGGTGATGTGTATTTGTGTAATGAGGGAGGGTGTGGCCTAAGGAGATCAACACCCTATATCAAGGTGTGCAGAATTATTAGGCAGCTAGTTTTCCTCAGGCAAAATGGGCCAAAAAAGAGATTTAACTGACTCTGAAAAGTCAAAAATTGTAAAAAATCTTTCAGAGGGATGCAGCACTTTTGGAATTGCTAAGGTATTGGTGTGTGATCACAGAACCATCAAACATTTTGTTGCAAATAGTCAACAGGGTCGCAAGAAACGTATTGAGAACAAAAGACGCAAATTAGCTGCCAAAGATTTGAGAAGAATCAAACGTGAAGCTACCAGGAACCCATTATCCTCCAGTACTTTCATATTCCAGAGCTGCAACCTACCTAAAATGCCCAGAAGTGCAAGGTGTTCAGTGCTCAAAGACATGGCCAAGGTAAGGAGGGCTGAAACCCAACCACCACTGAACAAGAAACATAAGTTGAAACGTCAAAACTGGGCCAAGAAATATCTGAAGACAGATTTTTTTCAAAGGTTTTATGGACCGATGAGATGAGAGTGACTCTTGATGGACCAGATGGATGGACCTGTGGATCAGTAATAGGCACAGAGCTCCACTCCAACGTGGAGGTGGGGTACTGGTATGAGCTGGTATTTTTAAAGATGAGCTAGTTGGACCTTTTTGCATTGAAGATGAACTCAAAATCAACTCCCAAACCTACTGCCAGTTTTTCGAAGACACTTTCTTCAAACAGTGATACAGGAAAAAGACCATGATTTTTATGCAGGCCAATGCTCCATCACTTGCATCGAAGTTCTCCACTGCGTGGCCAGCCAGTAAAGGCCTTAAAGATGAAGGAATAATGACATGGCCCCCCTTCCTCATCTGACCTAAACCCTATTGAGAACTTGTGGGCACTTCTTAAACGCTAGATTTACGAGGGAGAAAAACAATACACCTCTCTGAAGAGTGTCTGGGAGGCTGTAGTCACTGCTCCACCAAAAGCTGATCGTCAACAGATCAAGAAACTGACAGACTCCATGAATGGAAAGGCTTATGACTGTTATTGGAAAGAAGGGTGGCTATATTGGTCATTGATTGATTGAATTATTTTTTTGAAATGTCAGAGATGTTTATTTGTAAATTTTGAGGTGTTTGTTTATTATTCTCACTATAACAGATGAAAATAAACAAGTGAGATGGGAAAATTTTCATTTTTCCTTTAGTTGTATAATAAATCTGCACACTAATAGTTGCCTAATAATTGTGCGTTATATGTATTCCCCTGATGATGTTCACACTCACATTTCCGTTGTGAAACATTCAGGTTTCAGGTTTATTAACATTTTGGATTGACTGATAGCACTGTGTTTGTTCCATATTAAAATTAATCCTCAAAAATACAACTTGCCTAATAATTCTGCACTCCCTGTACGAGTTTCAGGCCTTATGTCTTAAGTGGAAACCAGACATAACCGATGAGGAGATCTTGCGATGCTTATTGGGAGCTTGCAACTCAAGATTGGCTGGGACACTAAGAGGCATTGTTTGAACGGTGGATGATCTCGTCAAACTAGGATCAATGGTGGAACGAGACTGGGCAGCTAAAAGAGGGATTAGGCCTTCTAAAACAAAGCCGTTGGAACCAGCCAGCTCAAATTTTAATTCCCAAAAAAAGAAGGAGCAGGCAGAAGCCCGGCTAGCAACTGTGTTTGGTCAGCCTTCCCTCCTGGTGGTCCCAGTCAGGCTGAGGGACTTATGGGGTGAGGCCATAGTGGATACAGGGAGTACTTTTATTCTCATGCACCTCAGTATGTGGCAAAAGATCAAGACCTCAGATGACGAACTGACAGGGTCCAATTCAGTCAAGTTTATACTGGCAGTTGGCAGGAGAGGTGTCACTCTAGGCAAGGTGCAAGTCAAATACCAACTGCAGCAGATGGTATGGAGGATGGACACCTTCATATTGGATGATGCCCATCTGGCCATGCCTTTAGATAGATAGATAGATAGATACTTTATTAATCCCAAGGGGAAATTCACATAATCCAGCAGCAGTATACTGATACAAAGAAACAATATTAAATTAAATAGTAATAAAATGAAAAAATTAAAATAAAATTAATGTTAGCATTTACTCCCCCGGGTGGAATTGAAGAGTCGCATAGTGTGGGGGAGGAACGATCTCCTCAGTCTGTCAGTGGAGCAGGACAGTGACAAAAGTCTGTCACTGAAGCTACTCCTCTGCCTGGAGATGACACTGTTAAGTGGATGCAGTGGATTCTTCATGATTGACAGGAGTTTGCTTAGTGCCCGTCGCTCTGCCACAGATGTTAAACTGTCCAACTTTAATCCTACAATGGAGCCTGCCTTCTTAACAAGTTTGTCCAGGCGTGAGGCGTCTTTCATCTTTATGCTGCCACCCCAGCACACCACCGCGTAGAAGAGGGCACTCGCCACAACCGTCTGGTAGAACATCTGCAGCATCTTACTGCAGATGTTGAAGGATGCCAACCTTCTCAGAAAGTATAGTCTGCTCTGACCTTTCTTACATAGAGCATCAGTATTGGCAGTCCAGTCCAATTTGTCATCCAGCTGCACTCCCAGATATTTATAGGTCTGCACCCTCTGCACACAGTCACCTCTGATGATCACAGGGTCCATGAGGGGCCTGGGCCTCCTAAAATCCACCACCAGCTCCTTGGTCTTGCTGGTGTTAAGGTGTAAGTGGTTTGAGTCGCACCATTTAACAAAGTCTTTGATTAACTTTCTGTACTCCTCCTCCTGCCCACTCCTGATGCAGCCCACAATAGCAGTGTCATCAGCGAACTTTTGCACGTGGCAGGACTCGAGTCATATTGGAAGTCTGATGTATATAGATTGAACAGGACCGAGAAAGTACAGTCCCCTGCGGTGCCCTGTATTGCTGCACACAATGTCAGACCTGCAGTTCCCAAGACGCACATATTGAGGTCTGTCTGTAAGATAGTCCACAATCCATGCCACAGGTGTGAATCTACTCCCATCTCAGTCAGCTTATCCCTAAGGAGCAGAGGTTGGATGGTGTTGAAGGCGCTAGAGAAGTCCAAAACATAATTCTTACAGCACCACTGCCTCTGTCCAGGTGGGAGAGGGATCGATGAAGCATATAGATGATGGCATCCTCCGCTCCCACCTTCTCCTGGTATGCGAACTGCAGAGGGTCGAGGGCGTGGCGGACCTGTGGCCTCAGGTGGTGAAGCAGCAGCCGCTCCATGGTCTTCATCAGATGTGACGTCAGAGCAACAGGCGGAAGTCATTCAGCTCACTAGGACGTGATACCTTTGGGACAGGAGTGATACAAGATGTTTTCCAAAGCCTGGGACTCTCCCTGTTCCAGGCTCAGGTTGAAGATGCCTGTAGAGGACTCCCCAGTTCCAACGCACAGGCCTTCAGCAATCGTGGCGATACACCATCTGGACCCGCTGCTTTGCTGGCACAAAGTCTTTTCAGCTCTCTGCTCACCTGGGCTGCTGTAATTGTGGGTGGGGATGTCTCACCTATGCTGGTATCAGCAGAAGGATGGTTGGAGGATGCAGTACTCGAGGTGAGAGTGGGTTACTGTGATCAAACCTATTAAAGAAGTTGTTCATTTGGTTTGCTCTCTCCACGTCTGTCTCGATGGCGGCACCCGCTTGAGCTGCAGCCAGTGATAATCTTCATCCCATCCCACACTTCCTTCATACTGTTGTTCTGCAACTTCTGCTCCAGCTTTCTCCTGTACTGCTCTTTCGCCCTGAGCTGGACTCGGAGTTCCTTCTGCACGCACTTCAGCTCATGCTTATCACCACCTTTAAAAGCCCTTTTCTTCTGGTTCAAAAGGCCCTTGATGTCACTTGTAATCCATGGCTTGTTGTTAGCATAGCAGCATACTGTTCTTACTGGAACTACAATGTCCATACAGAAGTTGATGTAATCAGTTGTGCATTCAACAGCCTCTTCAATGTTCTCACTATGTGACTCAGCAATATATCCCAGTCTGTAGTTCCAAAGCAGTCTCTCAGAGCCTGCTCTGCCTCAGGGACCACTTCCTGAATGAGCGTGTGGTTGTAGGTAGCGCCCTCACTCTTGGTTTGTATTGAGGCTGAAGCAGAACCAGGTTATGATCTGCTTTCCCAAGCGCAGGCAGTGGGGTGGCGCTGTATGCGTCTTTAACGTTTGCATATAGTAGGTCAATAGTCCTGTTTCCCCAAGTGTTACAATCCACATACTGGGAGAAGGCAGGTAATGTTTTGTCCAGCGTTACATGGTTAAAGTCTCCAGCGATTAGCACAAGTGCCTCAGGGTGCTGCGTTTGTAACTTAGCAACTGCGGAATGGATGATGTCACTCGCCATCTCGCGTTCGCTTGAGGGGATGTAAACAATAACAGCAATCACGTGTCCAAACTCTCTGGGCAAGTAATAGGGGCAGACTTACGGCCAACAGTTCGATGTCCCTGCAGCAAGTGGAGATTTTAACGTTTACATGTCCTGAGTTGCACCACTTTGTATTGACATAGAGAGCGAGTCCTCCTCCTTTCTTCTTTCCACAGGTACTTGCGTCTCTGTCCGCTCTAACTGTGCTAAACCCGGGTAGCTCCACGTTAGCATCTGGGATGATAGACGTTAGCCACGTTTCACTAAAACACAGCAAGCTGCATTCTCTGTAGGTTCTGACATTTTCACCAGCACAGCCAGTTTGTCGATCTTATTTGGTAGTGAGTTTACATTTCCCAGGATCACAGAAGGCACCGACGGTTTATAACGCCATTTTCCCCTTAAGTTGTCTCAATTTAATCTTATTTTTTATCTTTGCGCCAGCTCGGCTGCCCCGATATCGTCTTCTTACCTCGTCAGGTAAATAAGGAACCACACCGGCATAAGCATTTCTTCTCAGTGCTTTAAGCTGACTACTTGAATAGGCGATTCTCGGAGTGTAACAATCCATGTCAAATAGTAAAATAGTAAAAATGTGTAAAAGTGTCCAGGGAGCAATTCCACATAAAAGAAAGTGGTAGAAGTTATCAGTGAAATAGAGAAAAATAGAGATAAAAAGGTAAAAAGATAAAGTCATATACGGAGCTGCTGGAAAGGCTGCCACTCGGATGCGGCGCCGGAAAGTACAGTTGGGACTGGATTTCATTGTGGCCGCACAGATGACCATTTGCCCTTATCGGGGAGAGTATACCTTACCTGGGGGTGGGGTGTTTCATTTTGGAAGAAAAGGGTCGGAAGAACTTGGCCAACCAATCTCCCAATTTTATTTAGCGGTGGCAGAGGTCATGGGCAAGGCCATGGAACCACATATAATTAGCCAACCAGAAGATGTACGTCCATTATTATGCAGTTGGCTATCGGTATGGACAGACCAATTGGGGACTACTCAGGTTGTCACTCATAAGATTTATACAACTGATGAGTTGCCCATTAAACATTGGGTTTATAGAGCATCTCCCCAAATGATCCAAATCATTAGGGAAGAACTTGCTAAGATGCTGCAGGCTGGCATAATTGAGCCGTCCTCTTCTCCATGGGCTTCGCCAGTGGTGTTAGTTCGAAAAGGGGATGGGTCACCTCAGTTCTGTGTGGACTATCGAGCCCTAAATGCGAAAACCTGAGTGGATGTATACCCTATGCCTCTAATTCATGACATCCTTGAATCTCTCCATGGGACAACAGCGTTTTCCACTTTGGATCTATGCTCATGCAGATGACTGCTGTGATAACTCCTGATGGTTTGTACCAGTTTCGGGTTATGCCCTTTGGGTTGGTCAATGCCGGGGCTACATTTCAGAGACTAATGGAACAAGTACTGAAGGGGTTACTCCCAAAAATTTGTTTTGTCTACATAGATGACATTATTGTTTTATCACCAACAAGAGAACAACATCTGCAGGATTTAGAAACTGTCTTCCGTCGTCTCCATTAGGCCAGTCTGACCTTGCACCTAAAGAAATGTCACCTGATGCAATCCCAGCTGACCTTCCTGGGCCATGTCGTCTTGGCAAGAGGGGTGGTGGTGGTGGATCCCGAAAAAACCATCGCCATACGGGATTATTCAAGTCCTACCAACGTGAAAAGCCTGCAGCGATTTTTGGGGATGATAGGTTGGTATCATAAATTTAAACCAAACATGGCAGATACTGAAGCCCCTTTGCATCACCTCACCAAGAAGGGAGCCCCATGGCAATGGTCACCTGAATGCCAGGAGGCAGTAACGAGGCTGAAGAACACTTTGCATGAGCCGCCCATCTTGGCACAGCCGGATCCACAACTCCAGTTTCAAGTAAGTATCGACGCAAGTAATGTGGGACTAGGTGAGGTTCTTACTCAGTGTGATAGCAGCGGGGAGCTTGTCATCGCTTATGCCTCAAGAAAATTAAGGGGACCTGAGCTTAACTACTCAGCCAGTGAAAAGGAATGTTTGGCTGTAATTTGAGCTGTGGAAAAGTGGTGGCACTATTTGGAGGGAACAGTATTTAGCATCTATACAGATCACAATACTTTGACCTGGGCTTTCAAGTGCTCAAAAAAGTCTTCCAGGCTTACGAGATGGGTACTTCGACTTCAAGAATTCAAGTTCCAGGTTCACTATCGGAAGGGTCGTGGCAATATAGTGCCAGATGCATTGTCCGGGATCCCTGAAGAGTCCCAAGAGGCACTTGTGGCTGTGATTAAACCCTCTGTATCTGAACTGCCCCTGGACTTGCAGGTAATCGCTTGAGCTGAAATAGCTTGTTCTGTTTGTCAGGGGTGCAGGGAAGGTTCAGGGGGTAGACCTGGACATATTAACTATGAGGAACTCCAAGGGGTGCTGTATCGGGTTATCCTGTCAATATATGGAGGCCACAAATATAAGCTAGTGGTTCCCCAAGAGCTTATTCCTGAATTTCTCCAGTACTTTCATGACAGTCCTTTTGGGGGGCACCTGGGGAACACCAAAACCCTGTTTTGTATCCTGGTGGCCCACCATCCGTAAGGATGTCTGGCTTCATGTTAAAAACTGTTGCATATGCCAACTGTACAAGATTCCCCCAGGAAAACCACCGTGTTTATGTCAGTCCACACTGGTGAAGGAACCAGGAGAAATGGTGGGGTTGGATTTGATGGTACCATTCCCTAGGTCCAAAAACAAAAAGACTGTGCTGTTGGTAGTAGTTGATTACTACTCTAAATGGGTGGAACTGTTTGCCTTGCTTAATGCAAAGGCAGGGAAGATCTGTTCCATTTTAAAGGAAGACATCTTCACTCGTTGGGGAGTTCCAAAATACATGTTGTCTTACAGAGGACCATAGTTTACCTGTAAAATGATGGAAAACCTTTGTTCCAGATGGGGGTGGTGAAACAGCTTACAACGGCCTATCATCCCCAAATGGACATGACTGAATGAATAAACAAAACCCTTAAAACCATGATTGCATCCTACGTGGGGAAGCACCATCAAGACTGGGACCGCTGGTTGCCAGAGCTTCGATTTGCTCTTAATACTGCAGTGCACAAAGAGACCGGAGAGACCCCTGCTCTATTGGCTGTTGGTAGGCAGATCAAGGGACCCCTTGAGCATCTCATTAAAGCCCCACACCCTAATTCGGTGACTTATCTTAGGACACACCAGCTAACCATCTTAAAGGAGTAAGTTGAGAGTCGTATGGCGAAGGACAAAGCCAGACAAGCAAGATCTTACAATAAAAGGAAAGAGGCCCACTACACTGTAGGGGATCTGGTCTGGATTAGGTCTCACCTACAGTTTTCTAAAATAGATCAGTGTGCTTCCAAGCTTGCGCCAAAATATTTTGGTCCAGCAAAAATAATGAAAATTTTAGGACCTAATAATTACATGGTTCAGTTTGGTATGGGAACAGAGACTAAAAGTGACACTATGCAATATTACGAAACTAAAGCCCTACTTTGGTCCCTCTCCGGAGGGGGTGGGGTGGGGACTATGTAACAGTTGTCACATATTTATGTGTGCTTGTAACTGTTTCTGCCGCTTGCTTCCTTTTAGAGGTTATGTCCAAGGAATAACTAATCATTACATCTTGCCTGAAGAAGTGGCCTGAGTTGCCTCCGAAGCTTGCAAGTTGTAATCTTTTTAGTTAGCCAATAAAAGGTGTCATTTTGCTTGGCTTTACTCTACATGACTATGTAAAGCATCTGTAAGTTAAATGTGTAAGAAGGACTTTTTAATATCTATTTGTGCTTTTATTCCCAGAGACGGATTAATTCCCAAGCAAATTTACATTTCTGTAAAAGGTAGATTAAAAACTTGTACATACATAACATGTTGAGTAAAAATGAATAATTACATTTTTCTGCATCTTGGAGGTTTTATGGAGCTAATTTTTGTTTCTTCCTCCTGTACAATTTACTGCAGTACTGGTAAAATATGGTACAGTATGAAAGCTTGCATTTTTTGATAAATGTTGTCTTTGATCAGCTTGCCTGGACCCCACTTTTGGCTGCTTTCAGTGTTGGCCTGCAAGACTGTGATGACCAAGATGTTGTGGCACTATGCTTGGAAGGAATCCGTTGCGCCATAAGAATAGCCTGTATTTTCTGCATGCAGGTAAGAAAATTTTGGCAATTGTTTATTTCTCTGAACTTGTTTTATAGCAGGTGGTACTAGACCTAGATTAAGAGGAATGCACAGGAAATGCTGATACTTTTTTACATTCATTTTCTGTTCTCCTTTAAGAAAAATTATAACGAAATGGAAGAATGCAGAAAGGTGGAAGGAAATTAACAATAGGTTTAGCTTTGTACTGTATTTTTTACAACAGATATCTGTAATTTTAGCATAGGTAATGTTCACTTTCAATACATATTGGTAGAAAACTACCTTATTTATTTGCAACACATAATTGTTGCCTATACACATCATGTGTTTTTGACTTGTCACAAAATGTAAATGTCATATGTCATAAATAAGCTTGCTTCCATTCTGAAGTTCACACTACATTGAAAACCACTCTACCAAAACAATAAAAAAATTTCTGATTCCTTGTTTGATGGAAGCTTTCACTATTCAGCTTAAGTTTTTTTATGTGTTTAAGTTTTACATCTAACGTGATTGGTTTGGCTCCAGTTGTTGTATTTAAAGCTTATTTATTTTACTTCACAATAGTAAACCATCACATAATTTAATAAACTCATATTTATTCAAATTACTGATCATGTATGTTTTCTCAGGCTTTAATTTGAATGTTTCCTGCTACACAATAAAAGCATCAGTTTTTAGTCAAAGTTGTTTCTTCACAATTATGTTGTATATAGTATATCAACTAGCAAAATACCCACGTTTCGCAGCGGAGAAGTAGTGTGTTAAAGAATTAATGAAAAAGAAAAGGAAACATTTTAAAAAATAATGTAACATAATTGTCAATGTAATTGTTTTGTCACTGTTATGAGTGTTGCTGTCATATATGTGTGTATATATATATATATATATATGTATGTATATATATATATATATGTATGTATATATATATATATATATATAAACATGTATATACAGTACATATACACATATACGTTGCGCCACAGTGTGTGGTTTGTTTATTTGACAGTATGTTGATCGGGGTAGTTACATTCAAGGCATTCATAGTCTGAATCACAATCCGATGTATAGGTGCTTACCTACCAGATAACGCTTGTGGTTGGTCAGCAAGTCGGCTAACGTCAGCCACGGTACCCTCTTTCAGTTGCGAGAAGCAGATCATAGAATGGTTGAAATAGTTTTTACTGTCAAATAATGCAAAAGAGTACGGAACACGTGTTTCGCCTTAATTCTAGGCTCATCAGGCGTACACACTCGCTGCACTGCCTCTCGGGAATCGAACCTCGGGCGTCAGCTTCAGAGGCAAAGCCTCTTACGTTGTGCCACGGCGTGTGGTTCATTTATTTGACAGTATGTAGATCGGGGTAATTACATTCAAGGCATTCGTAGTCTGAATCACAATGTTACTGTATGAGTGGTTACCTACCAGGTAATGCTTGTGGTTGGTCAGCAAGTTGGCTAATGCCACGGCGTGAGGTTCGTTTATTTCACAGTATGTAGATCGGGTGGGTATATATATATATATATATATATATATATATATAGAGTCACGCACGAGTCGGAGAGACGCGGAAGGATCTTGACACACCTGGGAAGACATTACGCGGCAGGGAATGGCGGGTACTAACTTTCTCCCTATGCTTCCTTACAGAAAAAAGACGCTCCGCCACCATAAGACCGGGTTTTGCCGCACCACGTCTACTTCCGCCCTTCCTCCGCCATCTTTCCTGACGTCATCGATCCCATCCTCCCTCACGGTTCCTTCCCAGCATTCCTCCACTTCCGGCTCCTCCTCTTTAAAATGGCTGCTGACGCCATGCTAAGGCATCGCGCATATGAACAGTTTTGTTTATATTTTTGACCGTTATTTTTTGAATATATTGTGGATTATCGACAATATACGGGGCCGGAAAACCCCAAACCTTTTTGCTGTCTCCTCCTCACTCTTTTACAATATATATATATATATATATATATATATATATATATATATATATATATATATATATATATATATATATATATATATACATACAGTGGTGTGAAAAACTATTTGCCCCCTTCCTGATTTCTTATTCTTTTGCATGTTTGTCACACAAAATGTTTCTGATCATCAAACACATTTAACCATTAGTCAAATATAACACAAGTAAACACAAAATGCAGTTTTTAAATGATGGTTTTATTATTTAGGAGAAAAAATCCAAACCTACATGGCCCTGTGTGAAAAAGTAATTGCCCCTTGTTAAAAATAACCTAACTGTGGTGTATCACACCTGAGTTCAATTTCCGTAGCCACCCCCAGGCCTGATTACTGCCACACCTGTTTCAATCAAGAAATCACTTCAATAGGATCTTCCTGACACAGAGAAGTAGACCAAAAGCACCTCAAAAGCTAGACATCATGCCAAGATCCAAAGAAATTCAGGAACAAATGAGAACAGAAGTAATTGAGATCTATCAGTCTGGTAAAGGTTATAAAGCCATTTCTAAAGCTTTGGGACTCCAGCGAACCACAGTGAGAGCCATTATCCACAAATGGCAAAAACATGGAACAGTGGTGAACCTTTCCAGGGGTGGCCAGCCGACCAAAATTACCCCAAGAGCGCAGAGACGACTCATCCGAGAGGTCACAAAAGACCCCAGGACAACGTCTAAAGAACTGCAGGCCTCACTTGCCTCAATTAAGGTCAGTGTTCACGACTCCACCATAAGAAAGAGACTGGGCAAAAACGGCCTGCATGGAAGATTTCCAAGACGCAAACCACTGTTAAGCAAAAGAACATTAGGGCTCGTCTCAATTTTGCTAAGAAACATCTCAATGATTGCCAAGACTTTTGGGAAAATACCTTGTGGACTGATGAGACAAAAGTTGAACTTTTTGGAAGGCAAATGTCCCGTTACACCTGGCGTAAAAGGAACACAGCATTTCAGAAAAAGAACATCATACCAATAGTAAAATATGGTGGTGGTAGTGTGATGGTCTGGGGTTGTTTTGCTGCTTCAGGACCTGGAAGGCTTGCTGTGATAGATGGAACCATGAATTCTACTGTCTACCAAAAAATCCTAAAGGAGAATGTCCGGCCATCTGTTCGTCAACTCAAGCTGAAGCGATCTTGGGTGCTGCAACAGGACAATGACCCAAAACACACCAGCAAATCCACCTCTGAATGGCTGAAGAAAAACAAAATGAAGACTTTGGAGTGGCCTAGTCAAAGTCCTGACCTGAATCCAATTGAGATGCTATGGCATGACCTTTAAAAGGCGGTTCACGCTAGAAAACCCTCAAATAAAGCTGAATTACAACAATTCTGCAAAGATGAGTGGGCCAAAATTCCTCCAGAGCGCTGTAAAAGACTCATTGCAAGTTATCGCAAATGCTTGATTGCAGTTATTGCTGCTAAGGGTGGCCCAACCAGTTATTAGGTTCAGGGGCAATTACTTTTTCACACAGGGCCATGTAGGTTTGGATTTTTTTTTCTCCCTAAATAATAAAAACCATCATTTAAAAACTGCATTTTGTGTTTACTTGTGTTATATCTGACTAATAGTTAAATGTGTTTGATGATCAGAAACATTTTGTGTGACAAACATGCAAAAGAATAAGAAATCAGGAAGGGGGCAAATAGTTTTTCACACCACTGTGTATATATATATATATATTTACACTCACCTAAAGGATTATTAGGAACACTGTCTTAATTCTACGTGGCATTGATTCAACAAGGTAAAGCATTCTTTAGAAATGTTGGCCCATATTGATAGGATAGCATCTTGCAGTTGATGGAGATTTGTGGGATGCACATCCAGGGCACGAAGCTCCCGTTCCACCACATCCCAAAGATGCTCTATTGGGTTGAGATCTGATGACTGTGGGGTCCATTTTAGTACAGTGAACTCATTGTCATGTTCAAGAAACCAGTTTGAAATGATTCGAGCTTTGTGACATGGTGCATTTTCCTGCTGGAAGTAGCCATCAGAGGATGGGTACATGGTGGTCATGAAGGGATGGACATGGTCAGAAACAATGCTCAGGTAGCCCGTGGCATTTAAACGATGCCCAATTGGCACTAAGGGACCTAAAGTGTGCCAAGAAAACATCCCCGACACCATTACACCACCACCACCAGCCTGCACAGTGGTAACAAGGCATGATGGATCCATGTTCTCATTCTGTTTACGCCAAATTCTGACTCTACCATTTGAATGAATCAACAGAAATCAAGACTCATCAGACCAGGCAACATTTTTCCAGGCAACATTTTTCGTCCTATGGATGAAACTGCTTCGGTTCATGACCAACTCGGTTTACGACCAAAGTTCTGGAACGAATCATGGTCGTGAACCGAGGTTCCACTGTATTGCAAAATACCCGCGCTTCGCAGCGGAGACGTAGTGTGTTAAAGAAGTTATGAAAAAGAACAGGAAACATTTAAAAAATAACATAACCTGATTGTCAATGCAATTGTTTTGTCACTGTTATGAGTGTTGCTGTCATCAAGGATTTGATTATCGTTATTTCTTTCAATCAGGTTCATATTTGGAGGACGTGTTATTTTGAAGTTACATTCCATGTTTGTCAACCGTTGTAAAGATAACAGGTTTCATTCATCGAAGTGTTCACTACACAATAAGATTGTTAAGCCTTATAATAATGTTCCTGGACGGAAGATTTAGAGAGATGCACTGGGAGAAGTATAATCTGAACCTCTCTACAGTTTCGTTTATTTTCAGGTTTTAATGTTCATCAAATTTACGTATCATCCCAGTGGCGAACTGTGCATTTCACACCTAGGCCTTCAGTAATGCTCCATCTGAATCAACCCGCCCCTCAAAAACTAATTTATGGTTATAAAAACCATCTTAATATGCGGAAATACAGTATAAAGAGCCGCTGCATCGCAGATAGATAACTCCTGTAGCCACAATAAATGCCATTATTGAATAGACAAACCAGGGGTGAACAAGTTCCACCTATTGCACCTACAGCCATGACACACATAAAAAACATCAATAATAACTCATAAATTTGCAATATTATTTAGGAAAATCGCAACATTTTACTCACCAAAAATTCGGATTATTTGTAAACAACATCCATCCTCTCTCTTTCCTCAAAAACAGTTCAATTACCCTGTCGTACAGATTATCCGTGTGCTTCAGTTCCATCAAAAAGTCCCTTTCTATCGCCATCGAAGCTAATGCTGAAAGTCGAACCTGCCCTGTCGTATTTCTGGCATAAGTTTTAATTCGCTTTAGGGCTGAAAATGTCCGCTCGACAGAAGCAGTGTACACGGGAATGGTCACCGCCAAATATAACAATGTGTACAGCTGCCCCATGCTCTTATTCAGATTTTTCTGATGAAGGAAGTCAAGGAGATCAGTGGGAGATTTTCCTGCAAAATCATCCATGGCATACATTACAGTCAGTTATGTTTTTAGCCGAGACAGATCAAAAACTGCTCCTTTGGCTCTTGTGTTAAACTGGAGAAGGCTACATGTGGGAAATTTTTCTTGTATTCCCAAAACATCTTTGGGTCGAGGAGCATGACAAACATCAGTTTTTCGTGGTCTTGAAATCTGGTCTGTGTCTGGCAAATAATATTGTCCAGAATCCTGCCATGGAGTTGCCAGTAGTGCGTGTGAGGATCTTGCGCTCGGAGCGCCTGCGGTGCGTTCAGTGGCCTCGTAGAGTTCCTCATTTCAGCTTCTATCCAATCAATGGGTCTGAATATGGTGATGTTGCCGTACTGACACCAACTCAAAATCTGATTGGTTGAAGCAACAGTTTAATCGACATTTATTCTATTTTAGAGGGCCTGCAAAACGGATTGTGAAGGCATCTCTGCCTGGCAACAAATGATGGCTGCAATGTGATTGGTTAAATTCTTTAATGTGAAAATACATGTCTGGAAGCAACACAACCATCGGATTAAACTTGTATCTCGCGAATATCTTGTGCGATCTTGCGATGTCCACGGCTTTATTTAATTTTAGCTTAGACCCGGCACTTAAAAGTTTCTCTCGCACTTTCGCTGAGGGAGGATTTCTGCAGTAGCTGCACTTATGAATATGCTAAGCACAGTCCTTCACCTGCGAATATTTACCTTATATGGGCAGGCACTTAATTACGTGGGAGGCGTTATGATGCGAGATGCAACTCTGCCTTACACGGCGACCGAGCTGCAGGCTATGGTCGTATACAGTATATGGACAAAATTAGGTTCCAGTTATGACCGTTATGCATAGAATTTCGAAATGAAACCTGTCTAATTTTTGTAAGTAAGCTGTAAGGAATGAGCCTGCCAAATTTCAGCCTTCCACCTACACAGGAATTTGGAGAATTAGTGATGAGTGAGTGAGTGAGTGAGTCAGTGAGGGCTTTGCCTTTTATTAGTATAGATTTACCACATTAAATTGTGTTAAATAGTGAAGAATCTTTTTTTTTTTTATTAAAAACAAAAAGCTAGTTTGCTCTTGCCTTTTATAATTGAGGTGAAGGTTACCAAGGTCCCAAAAGATTCAATTTAGGTATGCATTCCCACAGTCTGGGGATTGTAACTATCTATAAAATTTATTACAGGTCTCATCGTTGTATACATGGGGAACAACCCGCAAACCGGGTCGTGTTCGAGAGCAAACATAATATGATTCATTTTTCATTTTAGAGACAGTATAGTTCATAAGAGCCCACCACATGTTATCTGTCTGAACCCAGGGTGACACCTGAAAAGATAAAGAATGCTTCAGCCGATGTACAGTACATTAGACACATTAAAATGGATACAGTCATCTGGGGAATTTGTTGCTTTCCCTATAGAGCAAGAGTCAATAGATTGTATGACCATGTATAGAGCCTCATACAAGATAAACACCATAAATAGTTAAAATTAAAAGTTTTAGATTTTCATGATGTTGTCAACAAGGAAGTCTTTCTGTAATGGGAAAGGTGGATCCAGGAATCAATGCCCTCAACCTTCACGGCGTGAGGAGTTGACAGAAGAAATTGGTGCGGTCCTCTCCTCCAGAGCTGGTTCCAGTGCTTTTGTCGAGTGTCTCAAACCAAAACCCAGTCGCCTATGGTGAACTCCTCTTTCTCAGTGTCATCAGATGGGGTTACTCGCCAGGACTCTTTTACTTGGGAATGGTTACCCTTTAGCACCCTCTGTAACTCTGAAAGAAAATGAGAAAGATCCTCATCAATGGTTTCCAGTTCGATTCTCCCACCAGGAAGTGGGACAGGCTTTGGTCTTCCTGTCAGAATCTCAAAATGGGAGAGTCCTAACTGTCTATGTGTTTGCCCTCGCATAGCATCAAAGCCAGTGGGAGGGCATCTTGCCAGTTTAAACCAGTCTCCTCACATACTTTAGCAAGTTTTAGTTTCAATATCTGATTTGCCCTTTCCACCATGCCTCCACTCTGTGGATGATCGGCACAATAGTGTTTTAAGTCAATCTGTTGCCATTCGGCTAAATGATGGATCAGTGAATTAACAAAATGTGACCCATTGTCTGAGTGTAGTTTCCAGGGCACCACCTACCTTACCAATGCCTTTGCCACTGATTTTGCATTAGCATGTCTACAAGGGAAAGCGTCCACCCAACTAGAGCCTTTGCCACTGATTTTACATTAGCATGTCTACAAGGGAAAGCGTCCACCCACCTAGAGAATACATCAATTATGACAAGACAATATTTGTAACCTTTTGATGGGGTTAGCTCAATGAAATCTGTCTGCAAATGTTCAAATGGGTCATCTGGAAGAGGCATAACAGATTGTCCTACGGTACCTGTTTGCTTTTAACCATGTTAAACTTCATGCAGATCACGCACTTTTGCCAGTACGCTGCTGCATGTTGCTGGAAGCCTGGAGTTCTCCAGAATTGCTCTACCCATTCCACTGTCACAGCTTTAGAAGCATGGTCAATACCGTGTGCAACTTTGGCAAATCCTAGAAAAGAAGTCCTCGAAAGAAAAGGGTTGTTAGTCTGTGTGTGTCTCCTAACTCCAATGGAATCCTGGTATCCTCCTTCTCGAATCCACATCCGGCACTCAGCAGGAGACATGTTAACTGTAAAAAAGTCATGTCTAGATTTAGTGGCGCAGCTTGCACTAAAGTGGCTAGTGTTATAGGAAACACTGGTGCATCTGGCCTATATGCAGCTTCTTTTGCCCAATAGTCTCCTTGCGCATTGCCATGGCTTACAGGATCCTTTCCATTTGTGTGTGCTTTGCATTTTACCACAGCAATTTGTTTTGGTTCCATAATTGCATTTAGCGAGTTTTCAACCAATGTGTGATGTTGAATAGGTTTCCTGTACTTGTTTTAAATCCCCTTATTTTCCAGAGTGAGCCATGTTCATGGCACACCCCAAAGGCATATCTTGAATCTGTATAAATTGTTACATCTTCCCCCTTATGCAATTGGCACGCATGTGTCAATGCAAAGAGTTCAGTGGCCTGAGCAGACCAAGAGGAAGGGAGCTTGGCACCTTCCACTAAAGTGTTATCTCTTACCACAGCATAGCTGGCAGAGGGGGAACCATCTGGAAGACGAACGGAACACCCATCAACAAACACAACAGGGCCTGAATCAAGAGGAATGTCGGCTGAATCAGAACAAGGTTTAGTAACATGAAAAATGACTTGTCCGCAATCATGGGGTTCACCATCATCTTCCGTAGGAAGCAGTTACAGGGTTCGAAGTAGTACAATGCTCAAGAGTAATGTTAGCTAAAGTTAAAAGAACATTTTGATAATGCACCATGTGTGCAGAAGTGAGATGAGATGTGCGTGCCTAAACTAGAATAAAATGTACAGAATGAGGAACACGAACAACCAATGGGCACATAAGAACAATGTCTGCACAAGAAATAACAGCCTCAGTGGCTCGCAAGCAAGCTGGAAAAACAGAAGCAACAGGATCCAAATGTTTGGAATTGTATGCAACTGATGTTTCGTGATCACCATGGTACTGAGTCAAAACCAGAAGATATAAACCCTTTCTTTTCATCAACATAAAGGTAAAACATCTTTTTGTAATCTGCAATGCCAAGGACAGGGTCTGACGTCAGAGCTTGTTTTAAATTGAGTAGGGCCGTGTCTGCTTCAGGGGTCCACTTAACGGGATCTGTCTGGGCAAGATCTTTTCCATGAACCAGGTCTTGTAAAGGGCGTGCCCATTCTGCAGAATTTTAGATCCACTGTTGGCAATAGCCAATAATGCTGAGAAGAGATAGCAACTGTTGCTTAGTTTCAGGACAAGGCACAAGTCTTATGACCTTGATACGGGAGTCGGAAAGAGACAGTTTTCCTGGAGTTAAAATATGACCTAGGTATTGAACTTTTTGTGTAACCAGCTGGAGTTTAGACCGTGAAATTTTATGGCCATTTTCTGCTAGATAAAAAAGTAAAGCTTTGGTGTCCTTTTCACAATTCTCCTTTGAGTCGGAGCAAAGCAACAAATTATCTACATACTGAACAAGAACACTACCTCTAGGAGGAAGGAAGCCCTCCAAATTACGAGCTAGTTCTTGACCATAAACACACAAAGATTCAGTGTAACCTTGAGGCATAACTGTCCAAGTCCATCTTTTACCCTTAAATGTAAATGCAAACCAAAATTGAAAATCTGGGTGAACAGAAACAGAAAAGAATGCATTTGCTAAATCAATCACAGAGAACCAGTTTGCTGTTGATGGGACAGTGGAGAGGATAGTTGCAGGGTTAGGCACAACAGATGCTCTCGAGTGAATGGCAGCATTCACCCCCCGCAAGTCCTGGAAGAACCTCCAGGATCCATCCGCTTTTTTTTACAGGGAGTATGGGAGAATTTACTGGAGAATAGAGGATTTCAACTATTTCACCTCGTTGCACCAAATCTGAATGAACTTTGCTAATGCCTTTCTCTGCCTCCACTGAGAGTGGATACTAAGCTTTATGGGGATGATATTGAGACTTTGGATAAAGGCTCAACCCCTTTATTAAGACCAAAATCATTTTTCCCTTATGCCCACAAACTAAAAGGGAGCTCATCTAACCATGGGAATGTGGAAGGGAGCAGAGTAGGAGATGGTGACATTACAGGGGAGCCTGTCTCTTAACACTCTGCAACCTACCCCTACATGTTCATTTACTTCAATCTTTTGAACCCCAGTGGGAGACAGCCAAACACCCTGACCATCATGCTTCAAGTCTTGCAACATCTCACACTGTCTAACCCACATATGTAAATTCTTCCACTTGATAGAGCCAGTTTTGCGATAGTAAACAGGTCGGGTAGAGCCTGGGAAAAAACATATGCGCTGTTGGTGAGTGAGGTGAATGGCTGCTGCAGCTTTATCATCTGAAAGGCAAAGAAAAAGTCATTAAAATTGTTTCTTTGGAAGGACAATTCTCAAAATATGCAGTCCATGACTCATCTAACTGATGATCAAAATAGCAAGCTGTACAGTGCAGCCGAGAGGCTTGGGTCAAAACCTAAGGAATCTTGATGCAAAGAAAATCACTTTCCTTGATCACCCATGCTGCATAATAGGTAGGGCACTGTAGAGTAAACAGTCCAGGCGCCTGTGAAGTTATATCTGTGCCCATAAGAGAGACAGACACTGAAACTTGTAGCTTCTCCATCAGATCACGTCCAAGCAGATTTACCGGGCAAGCGTTACTGAGCAAAAAGGAATGAGGGACAGTGAATGAGTTTAAAGGTGAAACAACAGTTAAAGGTACAGTCTGATGTAATAGATGTGGACCTCCGGCTGCTGCAACAACATTCAGAGTCTTTTCAATGATGGGGATTCCTGGCACCTTGGAGGACTGCAGAGTAGACCTAGTTGTGCCAGTGTCCACTAGGAAGGAAATTGATCTACCATCAACTAGGAGAGTAAGTATTCGGTCAGCTTCGGGTTGCCGAGTCAGGTTTGGCATACTGGCCCATCACATCGCCCATCTCCGCAGATCTCTAGGGTTGTGAACAACACCACTGCATAACACCCCCTGTGCCGGCCGGATTGGTTTGCACAGGACGATTTGGGCGGTTCCTTTTAAAGTGTCCCAATTGGCCACACAAATAACGTGCATGTTCTCCTCCATCCTGTAAACTGGTTGTTCTGTGGCTGCCTTGTTGCTGAAACTAGAAATCCCTTTTCCCACCCCTGTATGACTCACTTCCAAGACCCCTACCTCGGCCTGTCAGTTCTCCAGAATAGAATGACAACTGGGCTGCCAGCAATTTACTTTGACTCTGTTTTTCTCAAATATTATGTTCAGCATGAACAGCATATGGGCGAACATCATCCATCTTTTTATCTTCCCATCCTAAGCAAGTTGTTTTAGTAGCCTTCTGTAACCCAGATTTACGTCCATTTATAAACAATGAAGCCATTGCAATTGCTATATGATTGCATATAGCACTGAACTGACCTGTCTGTCCTATTTTTTCTTCTGCATGTCCTGGAGTACAAAAGAAACTGCATACAGCAGCATGTGGGGACTGGCAAGATCGGGGGTCGGGGAACACACGGTCACTGATTACAAGCGCAAGGTTTATGTGAATGAATATGAATAATATGAGTAATGTTGCACCCATGCCACAATGTTTTCCGAAATCTACTATACAGGTTGTAAAATGAATAATTCCAAATATCATTGGATATGTCTCTGTTTTTTTTTTTTTTACATCATAGACCATAAGGTGCATACTAATTCAGCGTGAGCAGGAACACTCAATAAAACTGAATAAAAAACAATCAAGTGATGGTGAGATACGAAAAAGGCAGATTTGCCAGCATTTGTGTGTGAGCTTTTATTCCTCCAGATGAGAGAATGTCTAGTTCCATTACCTCAAAACACCACTCACATCTAAAGTTACTCCCAGTTTCAAATAAAAACTATCAGTGTCAGATCCCTCAGTATTATGTAATGTGATCGTGACTGAGAGAATAAAATTGGAAATAAAACAGTAACTTTTACAAGTCCTATAAATGTACACCGTCTGTTACAGACGCAAACCAAGTGTATGCGTGTACTGTATGATATTAACAATAAGAGCAGCTCACTACTGAAAACGGCAAATATAGGAGGCAGTCAGGATCGAACCAGGAACTGTTGATTACAAGTCAGCAAATCTTACCGCTACGCCACAGAAACTGTTGTGTTTTCCTTGAAGCTTTTGTGAAAGTGTTTATTTGATCTTTGGACTTCAGGCTTCATACATTATATAGTTTATGCCTACATTTTGTCATTTACTATTGAAATATGAAAACGTTTCTGTTTTAAAAATGTGTTTACACAGTTTATTGTAGAAACAGAACACACATGAAATTCCACTTTAAAACTCCAGCACTTACTCCCAGATAATCAATCAAGGCATGAGCTGGGAGAAGTCTGTGTACGTTCTAAGTCGGTGGGGGGATCGAATAGTAGGCTGCTTGCTGTGTTGTTTTTATCGGCACATTTACAGAACAAAAGACGCTGGCAGAGAGGTGCGAACGGATTTAAGGTGGTCCAGATCTACAAGTTTTTTTGTAGGCTCTGGTTAAATTTAGTGTTAAAAGGAATTCATTACATATTCAGAAAACGTTAAACATGATTGGTTACACCTAGTTGCTAATGGGATATGGCAGATGCTGATACCTTACATGACCACAATTTGATTGATAGTCCTATTTGTTTAGGATGTACATAACTTTTTGAATGTATATTTTTCATTCTTATTATTATTTTACGAGATGTGTGAACTACGCCACATACATCTTGTTTTCCTAAAAAGTAAAGAACAATGGCCTCATTTATTTTATGATCCAGCTTTGGCACAAAAAACAGGAAACTTAGTACTATAGAAGAATGATTATGACATAAGTATAAAATTTCTCTTAAGAGGTTATATAAATAACAAGAAATACATTTTATCATAGTGAATAATAAAATAATAACGTCAGCTTTTAAGCATAAGCTTAGAAAGATATGCGACTCAGACACATGCCAGGTGCACACATGGAGCAGGGTTCATATTTAACTCTTACCCTATTAAGAAACATGATTGAAATGTATTATAATATGAGATCCCAATAGAAAATTATACTATACAAAACAAAAGATGATTACACCATAAATGCAAATGGGTATTATTATGCTTGCTTTGTTACTGAGCGATCTTAACACATATGAAAAGTTGTTGTATATTGTACTTCAGAGTTCTGTATCTTAATGTAACGTTTTATTGTTGAAAGTCTAATGCACAGAAAATGGTGATATATGGTACCAAATGATTAGCTCCAATGGCTTCCTGTATGGGGAAAAACAAATAATACATGAGCCAATAAAGTGTACTCTAGCAGTTAATGTTCTTTTGGCATTTCATGTAATAAGATTAGAATTTTTTTATTTGCTCTTTCATCTTGATAAGATTTGTTGTTTTAGGAAAATAAAGTATATATGTAGTAGAGGGACTCTGGTGTCATTTCCTGATTATCTAATTAGAAATCACACAATTTTACCAAGTTATAATTATTATAATGCCCCTACATTTGCATCCAAATTTTCCCATGAAACTTAAAACATATAATGTAAGTTTTTAGTTTAACATAAATAGAAGCTGACACTAATTTGTAACAAATCATGTGCTACAAAGTGCTCCTTCTCCCCTTTAGTGCTGTAGGAGAAGGTGGACTTGACATTTTGCTAGGCTTGTAGTAACACAGAAAGTCTGTTACAAAGGCAGATTTAGCAGGAATGGAGAAATCCGCAACCACCTCCTCACCGTGGGCATTCCTGAGTATATGACAGAACTGCTGGTCTACCAATTTGTTTGCTCAGTCCTGAACTTCAGTTATAATTAAGATGTAAATCAGAGTTGAGCTGACACCTTTACAGAAGCTCCTTCAGACAAGAACATTACTCTTAACACTAGATTCCCTGTAGCCTTCGAAAAAACTTGTCATCCCAGCCCATCTTAAATCCCTTCACACCTCTCCATTAGCATCTTTTATTTTGTAAATGTGTCGATCAGCACAAGCAGCAAGCAGACTGCTGTCTCATCCCCCCTACCGACGGAGCTCAACTTGGGCAAAAAGCTCTCCCAGCTGACACCTTGTTTATTTCAATTTGAAGTGCCTGGAGTTGTATAGGGTTGTATACCGTTATTTGGAATACATACATTTCTTTTGTGTTCCATGTCTACAACAATCTATGTAAGTGTAGGATGACAGGAAATTCGAGGCAAGAAATGTTGAATACATACCTAAAACACAAACTTTTTTCATGTTTTAATACTAATGAGAAATTTTTGACATATATTGTATAATGTGTGAAGACTGAAGTCAAAATATCAAATAAGCATTTTCACAAAAAGTACAAGTAGTATAACAAAACAAGTGCGCTTTTATTCAAGAATATGACCAAAGGAAAAGAAATTGGGTTAGTGTACTTCGTTGTTATGACTGCTTTGGAACTACTGACTCATAATCAAGAAGGTTGCATGTTCGAGGATAGCCGTGTCACAAAATAAATGCTTTGATTAGTGAGCTGCTCTTATTGTTATTATTATACAATAAAAACATACATTTGATTTGAGTCTGTGACAGCTGGTGTAACTGTATGGTACTTGTATAGGTTAGTGTTTTTTATATTCAGTTTTATTCTCTAAGTCATGTTCTTTCTTGCCCCGATCTGACACTGTTAGTTTTCAAATAAATACGTGCTATAACAGAGGTGAACTCAAATGAGGACAGAAAAAGAGAACAGAAGCCCTCCCCGCAAGAAACGTCCAGTAACATATAAGAACAACGCAGCTGCACCAGTCAAAAAAGCGAAAGATGGCACTGTTTGGATGCAGCAAGAGGTCCGGCGTCATTCTGCTAGTCAGTCTGCCCTACACCTGTCCTTCAAAGAAAAGGCAAAGGTCAAGGTATTGTGCAAAGCCCAGTTTGTGGTTATGTTTTGTGATGGTCTTTATATAAAAACATTTTATATGTTACTTATATTGGAGCCTGCGGTGGGTTGGCACCCTGCCCAGGATTGGTTACTGCCTTGTGCCCTGTGTTGGCTGACATTGGCTCCAGCAGACCCCCGTGACCCTGTGTTCGGATTCAGCATTTTGGAAAATGGACGGATGGACTTATATAAAAGCCAGATCGAATATTATTTACCTTGATTTATTTGCGTATCTTCCTACAGTGTAAAGTCACAAGTAAACTGCAGAGCTTCCTGCGTTTGATTGACACAGGTATTCTGATAAACTACATGTGTACTGATGTGACTTTAGCTGTAGGTGAAAGCTCCTGTTATTAATGGTTCTGCATTTGTCCAGAAACAGTTTTATAAGCTTTATGAACTTAGTCTCAGAAAGTCTTTCTCCCGTGGGGCGACTGGGATCTTTACCTGAATAAGATAAAACACATTTGCATGAGATGTGATAACTGATTCACAATTTGTGATTTTACTATTGGAATTTTAAAGTAACATTAGTTCTAGTAATAATTCTTGTTACTATAAGAAATAACGATGGACTGTATGCAGTACCTTGTTTCATCTGATATTAATTCATGCTGGGCAAATTGAGTGTAGCCATTTAAAAAATTTGTATATCTTTGAAATGAAGGAAGAAATGTATGAAAAATTATGTAGGTAGTAAATACTAAGTGGAGTGGAATTTGAGCTGATATTCTTGGGCCTTATCGGATACATACATAGCACTTTGCATCTTGTATATCTTATACATAAACAGTACTATTTACATTTAATAAAAAATTAACACCTTTGTGTACATATAGGGGAATAAACTGTAATAATTTCTACTCATATTTATTGATTCATCCATTTCTAAATATTCTTAAAGTAGTCAAGGTCACTGGGTGCAAGACCCTATAAGCCCTATATACCCAGTGTGCGATGGGTTACCCTGCATACACTGCATGAAAGTGGGGAAAGTACTCGGACCATCTGCTGGATAATGAGAGATTCCGATCTCTATGAAATTAGGCAGACCTGGGAAAGATACAGTAGATGTTTATTCTGTTGTATGTTATTTTGTGTATCCTGCATTATATGTAATACTGGTATAACAACAGTTATATATCAGCCAAAATGTATACAATGATGATTTTCAGCTATTTCAGCTCAGGCATGATATTAGTATTTCTGAATACAAACTTCATGCTACTTTTAAAGTGAAGAAATGTCATCAGGTGCATTTTGGTAAAAGCAGCAAAGAACTGAACGTGGTGGAGTGTGCAAAATATGAGGGGTAGCAGCAAATCAGAGCATTCAGAAAAAATAGGTACCAGTTGCCAAAATATAAAGTAATGCTGGTTGATGACAACTATCAATAACTCATTAGTGAGAATTTACTAAAGCGGTAGCATTCAATGATTGGAAACTTAGTAACATTTTTGTATATATGTTTTTATGTGTGGGTACACATTTAATAGCTACAAACCGGATTCCAAAAAAGTTGGGACACTATACAAATCGTGAATAAAAACTGAATGCAATGATGTGGAGGTGCCAACTTCTAATATTTTATTCAGAATAGAACATAAATCACGGAACAAAAGTTTAAACTGAGAAAATGTATCATTTTAAGGGAAAAATATGTTGATTCAGAATTTCATGGTGTCAACAAATCCCAAAAAAGTTGGGACAAGGCCATTTTCACCACTGTGTGGCATCTCATCTTCTTCTTACAACACTCAACAGACGTCTGGGGACCGAGGAGACCAGTTTCTCAAGTTTAGAAATAGGAATGCTCTCCCATTCATGTCTAATACAGGCCTCTAACTGTTCAATCGTCTTGGGCCTTCTTTGTCGCATCTTCCTCTTTATGATGCGGCAAATGTTCTCTATAGGTCAAAGATCTGGACTGCAGACTGGCCATTTCAGTACCCGGATCCTTCTCCTATGCAGCCATGATGTTGTGATTGATGCAGAATGTGGTCTGGCATTATCTTGTTGAAAAATGCAGGGTCTTCCCTGAAAGAGATGACGTCTGGATGGGAGCATATGTTGTTCTAGAACCTGAATATATTTTTCTGCATTGATGGTGCCTTTCCAGACATGCAAGCTGCCCATGCCACACGCACTCATGCAACCCCATACCATCAGAGATGCAGGCTTCTGAACTGAGCGTTGATAACAACTTGGGTTGTCCTTGTCCTCTTTGGTCCGGATGACATGGCGTCCCAGATTTCCAAAAGAACTTGAATTGTGACTAGTCTGACCACAGAACAGTCTTCCATTTTGCCACACTCCATTTTAAATGATCCCTGGCCCAGTGGAAACGCCTGAGCTTGTGTATCTTGCTTAGAAATGGCTTCTTCTTTGCACTGTAGAGTTTCAGCTGGCAACGGCGGATGGCACGGTGGATTGTGTTCACTGACAATGGTTTCTGGAAGTATTCCTGAGCCCATTCTGTGATTTCCTTTACAGTAGCATTCCTGGTTGTGGTGCAGTGTCGTTTAAGGGACCGGAGGTCACGGGCATCCAGTATGGTTTTACGGCCTTGACCCTTACGCACAGAGATTGTTCCAGATTCTCTGAATCTTCGGATGATGTTATGCACAGTTGATGATGATAGATGCAAAGTCTTTGCAATTTTTCGCTGGGTAACACCTTTCTGATATTGCTCCACTATCTTTCTGCGCAACATTGTGGGAATTGGTGATCCTCTACCCATCTTGGCTTCTGAGAGACACTGCCACTCTGAGAAGCTCTTTTTATACCCAATCATGTTGCCAATTGACCTAATTAGTGTTAATTGGTCTTCCAGCTCTTCGTTATGCTCAAATTTACTTTTTCCAGCCTCTTACTTGTCCCAACTTTTTTGGGATTTGTTGACACCGTGAAATTTTGAATCAACATATTTTTCCTTTAAAATGATACATTTACTCGGATTAAACATTTGATCTGTCATCTACGTTCTATTACAAATAAAATATTGACATTTGCCATCTCCACATCATTGCATTCAGTTTTTATTCACAATTTGTTTAGTGTCCCAACTTTTTTGGAATCTGGTTTGTATTTTCATAAATGCTGAATTGCTCATAACTCTCATCATTCATTTGCATCTACTTTTATTTTGCATTTTCAGCATCTTTTAATTCATCTTTGTACCATAGCACAAGTATTGTTGGTTTATTTATATTTTAAACAAAACAGGACATTTTTGCTACACCTCAGTTTTAGAAAGATTTAGGATTTATTATTTATTTATTTATCTATTTCCGGCGCCGCATCCGAGTGGCAGCCTTTCCAGAAGCTCCGTATATGACTTTATCTTTTTATCTTTTTATCTCTATTTTTCTCTATTTCACTATTTCACTGATCACTGATCACTTCTACCACTTTCTTTTATGTGGAATTGCTCCCTGGACACTTTTTACTATTTTACTATTTGACATGGATTTTTACACTCCGAGAATCGCCTATTCAAGTAGTCCGCTTAAAGCACTGAGAAGAAATGCTTATGCCGGTGTGGTTCCTTATTTACCTGACGAGGTAAGAAGACAATATCGGGGCAGCCGAGCCGGTGCAAAGATAAAAGATAAGATTAAATCGAGACAACTTGAGAGAAAATGGCGTTATAAATGGACAGAGACGCAAGAACCTGCGGAAAGAAGAAAGGAAGAGGACTTGCTCTCTATGTCAATACAAAGTGGTGCAACTCAGGACATGTAAACGTTAAAATCTCCACTTGCTGCAGGGACATCGAACTGTTGGCCGTAAGTCTGCGCCCCTATTACTTACCCAGAGAGTTTGGACACGTGATTGCTGTTATTGTTTACATCCCCCCTCAAGCGAACGCGGAGAGCGAGTGACATCATCCATTCCGCAGTTGCTAAGTTACAACGCAGCACCCTGAGGCACTTGTGCTAATCGCTGGAGACTTTAACCATGTAACGCTGGACAAAACATTACTTGCCTTCTCCCAGTATGTGGATTGTAACACTCGGGGAAACAGGACTATCGACCTACTGTAAGCAAACGTTAAAGACGCATGCACCGCCACCCCGCTGCCTGCACTTGGGAAAGCAGATCATAACCTGGTTCTGCTTCTGCCTCAATACAAACCAAGAGTGAGGGCGCTACCTACAACTACACGCTCATTCAGGAAGTGGTCCCCTGAGGCAGAGCAGGCTCTGAGAGACTGCTTTGGAACTACAGACTGGGATATATTGCTTGGGTCACATAGTGAGAACATTGAAGAGGCTGTTGAATGCACAACTGATTACATCAACTTCTGTATGGACATTGTAGTTCCAGTAAGAACAGTATGCTGCTATGCTAACAACAAGCCATGGGTTACAAGTGACATCAAGGGCCTTTTGAACCAGAAGAAAAGGGCTTTTAAAGGTGGTGATCAGCATGAGCTCAAGTGCGTGCAGAAGGAACTCGAGTCCAGCTCAGGGCGAAAGAGCAGTACAGGAGAAAGCTGGAGCAGAAGTTGCAGAACAACAGCATGAAGGAAGTGTGGGATGGGATGAAGATTATCACTGGCTGCAGCTCAAGCGGGTGCCGCCATCGAGACAGACGTGGAGAGAGCAAACCAAATGAACAACTTCTTTAATAGGTTTGATCACAGTAACCCACTCTCACCTCGAGTACTGCATCCTCCAACCATCCTTCTGCTGATACCAGCATAGGTGAGACATCCCCACCCACAATTACAGCAGCCCATGTGAGCAGAGAGCTGAAAAGACTTTGTGCCAGCAAAGCAGCGGGTCCAGATGGTGTATCGCCACGACTGCTGAAGGCATGTGCGTTGGAACTGGGGAGTCCTCTACAGCGCATCTTCAACCTGAGCCTGGAACAGGGAAGAGTCCCAAGGCTTTGGAAAACATCTTGTATCACGTCCTAGTGAGCTGAATGACTTCCGGCCTGTTGCTCTGACGTCACATCTGATGAAGACCATGGAGCGCTGCTGCTTCACCACCTGAGGCCACAGGTCCGCCACGCCTCGACCCTCTGCAGTTCGCATACCAGGAGAAGGTGGGAGCGGAGGATGCCATCATCTATATGCTACACTGATCCCTCTCCCACCTGGACAGAGGCAGTGGTGCTGTAAGAATTATGTTTTGGACTTCTCTAGTGCCTTCAACACCATCCAACCTCTGCTCCTTAGAGACAAGCTGACTGAGATGGGAGTAGACTCACACCTGGTGGCATGGATTGTGGACTATCTTACAGACAGACCTCAATATGTGCGTCTTGGGAACTGCAGGTCTGACATTGTGTTCAGCAATACAGGGGCGCCACAGGGGACTGTACTTTCTCCGGTCCTGTTCAATCTATATACATCAGACTTCCAATATGACTCGAGTCCTGCCACGTGCAAAGTTCGCTGATGACACTGCTATTGTGGGCTGCATCAGGTGTGGGCAGGAGGAGGAGTACAGAAAGTTAATCAAAGACTTTGTTAAATGGTGCGACTCAAACCACTTACACCTTAACACCAGCAAGACCAAGGAGCTGGTGGTGGATTTTAGGAGGCCTAGGCCCCTCATGGACCCTGTGATCATCAGAGGTGACTGTGTGCAGAGGGTGCAGACCTTAAATATCTGGGAGTGCAGCTGGATGACAAATTGGACTGGACTGCCAATACTGATGCTCTATGTAAGAAAGGTCAGAGCAGACTATACTTTCTGAGAAGGTTGGCATCCTTCAACATCTGCAGTAAGATGCTGCAGATGTTCTACCAGACGGTTGTGGCGAGTGCCCTCTTCTACGCGGTGGTGTGCTGGGGTGGCAGCATAAAGATGAAAGACGCCTCACGCCTGGACAAACTTGTTAAGAAGGCAGGCTCTATTGTAGGATTAAAGTTGGACAGTTTAACATCTGTGGCAGAGAGACGGGCGCTATGCAAACTCCTGTCAATCATGAATAATCCACTGCATCCACTTAACAAGTGTCATCTCCAGACAGAGGAGTAGCTTCAGTGACAGACTTTTGTCACTGTCCTGCTCCACTGACAGACTGAGAGATCGTTCCTCCCCCACACTATGCGACTCTTCAATTCCACCCGGGGGAGTAAATGCTAACATTAATTTTATTTTAATTTTTTCATTTTATTACTATTTAATTTAATATTGTTTCTTTGTATCAGTATACTGCTGCTGGATTATGTGAATTTCCCCTTGGGATTAATAAAGTATCTATCTATCTATCTATCTATCTATCTATCTATCTATCTATCTATCTATCTATCTATCTATCTATCTATCTATCTAACTAATTAATTGCAGAACGTTAAAACATTACGTAAGTTTTGTTAATAGCAGACTATTCACTCCATCAAGGCAAGCCAATCTTATCCACCTAAATTATCCAAAAAAAAGCATCAAGTTGAGTTTTGAATATCTCTAAAGTCATATTCTCCATCACACTATTTGATAATTTATTCCTATTTTATGGTCCGCTGCACTTAGAGACTATTTTTAATATTGGTTGAAAATTTACCCTTAACAAGTTTGCAACTTATTTTAACTTAAACTTAAAATCATGGTTCCACTTTACTTATTCTTTTCATAATTATAAAACTTCAATCATTTCACTTCTTAATATTTGTTTGCTTAAGCCTAAAAAAATCAACTCCTTTGTTCTTTCCCCATAACTATCAATCCCTGATTCAACCTAGTTGCTCTTCTTTTTACTTTTTCTAGGACTGCTATGTCTTATTTGTATCCCAGAGAACAGAAATTGTCTTCAGCACTCCAGATGAAACCTCACCACAGTGTTACAAACCTTGTGCATAACCTCGTTTTACTTGTACTCTACACATTGTGCTATATACCCTAACATTCTATTAGCCTTCTTAATGGCTTGTGTACGCTGATTGAATATAGATAATGATGAGTCCACTATGATTTCTTGGTCCTTCTCTTCCATACATCTGGCCCAGTTATCTTTCCATTTTTCATAATTTTCAGTGCCTCCTTTACTTCCTCCCTTCTTATTCTTGGTACTAGGCCCAGATGAGACTGGGCGGTCTCATGGTCTGGAATCCCTGCAGATTTTATTTTTTTCTCCAGCCTTCTTGAGTTTTTTTTTTGTTTTTTCTGTCCTCGCTGGCCATCGGACCTTACTCTTATTCTATGTTAATTAATGTTGACTTATTTTAATTTCTTACTATGTCTTTTATTTTTCTATTCTTCATTATGTAAAGCACTTTGAGCTACATTTTTTGTATGAAAATGTGCTATATAAATAAATAATGTTGTTGTTGTAGGCTTTTGTTTGGGATTACATCCACAAATACTACCCTTGTATTTTCTTCATTCACAGCATTTCTCATCTTTCACCTGCTTTACCTGAGTAAAATCCATCTCAGCCTTGTTCCTAGCCTTCACTATTCTAAATGTTATTCTCCCTTTGTGTCTAAAATTTTTCATTCACTTCTCCAAAACTGGGCTCTTGCCACTGCCTTCATTGCCTCATTTTTTTCAGTCTATAACTTTCTTGATCTTCCTCCTTCCTTACTTGGTACCGTGTCTTCTTTACCTCCTTCTTAACCTTAATCACATCCTCGCCATTCCACGACCATGTCTCTTTGCTCCCAGTTGAGCTTGTTATTGTCATTCTACTGAGCACCTTTTCACCTGCTCTTAATGCAACTCTGCTATTCTTCTTCCACCATTCCTTCACACTCTGAAATGACTGCACTTCATTTAAAATTTTCTCCCTAACCCTGTTCTTAATCCTTTCATCTTTTAATCTCCAACCCCTTTATCCTTGTTTTATTCTCTTGCTGATTCTGATCTCCCAGTTCATCACCACCACTTTTTGCTGCACTGTCACACGTTCCCCATTTATGACCTGTGTGAAAGATGCCCCGGACATGGACAGAAACTGAGACAGCCAGATGTACAAACCACACACTTTTTATTCCTCAACACAATACCACAATGTACAATTAGCCACAATGCTCACAGTCCTTTTGTTTCTTCTGCTGCCTCTATTCTACGCCTTGCAAGCTACATCATGTTCCACCTGGCTCCAGCTCTCCAAATGAAGTGAGGTGGCCTCTTTTATGGCACACCCGGATGTGCTCCAGGTGCTCCTTGATGATCTTCTGGCAACACTTCCTGGTGTGGCGCAAGTGCTGCCCTTGCACCCGGAAGCACTCCAGTCGTATCTGGTTCCTGTTCCAGCAGCACTTCCTGGTGTGGCGGAAGTGCTGCAGTCCATGGCTCGGGAACCACCCAGGCACCCCCTCGTGGTGACCATGGACCCCCAGAGGGAAGAGCTTCCCAGCTCTGTATCCATGGCCAGGGGGGCTGCCCTCTTACGTCCAGGGGAATATGTTGCCCCTCTCCTGGTCCTTCCTTGTTCTAGGTGTCACAGTGGGGCAAGGTCCTCAGTCGTCTGCCACACCTGACAATTCTTTATCTCTTTCAAATGAGATTTTCGGCACATTAGAAAGTCTATTTGGCTTCCCCCCACTACTGTACGTCACAAGCTGAATTACTTTTTAAAAAAAGTGTTAACTATTACTAAATCAGATGCCATGGCAACATCTATTATCCTCCCTCCTTCTCCATTTCTCTCCCCTACTCCACATCCTCCTTATACCCTCTCTTATCATCTCTCTACTCTCTTCCACATGGTCATTTTGATCACCACCAACAGTCACCTTTACTCCCTCTTGCACTGCCCTAAGTTCTTCATCCATTTCTGCCTATGAAAGCAGTAAAATTAGAAAGTATTGTAGTGTCCCAGCCAGGTTGAGAACTTTTTGGTTTTAAGTGGCTGTTCGGTCCGATTGAGGGAGGGTGGAGTACAGCACGGAAGACTGATAGCGGGGTATTGATTGATGCGGTTGGGAGAGTGGGGGCGAGACACGGGGGATGAGGGATTGGAGAGGGTGCTAGAAAGTTGTGTTTGTGGTTACAAAGTTAGTGATTGTTCAAGTAAAATCCTTTGTGACACTTTATAATGTCAGTCGGTTTAGTATCAAAGAAAAGATAGAAAAGATCACATTACCGAAAAACAAAAGGTGATTGATCATCAGAACCAGGTGTAATTGAAAAAGAACAGGACAAATTGAGGTCATAAATAAAAGACAAACAGTAGACAACAAAGTCATTTCGCACTTTGCATCATTCAATGCACAAAACGTGGATTTACACAATAATAGACCATATGCTATGAGAATCTGTGGTCCCGGAACAGTTAAAGGAACAACAAGTTGAATTTCAAAGGATACACCATTCCGTCAGGTGTATATTTATGATCACAGAGAAGCTATGCAAATTTTAACAGGCAAAAAGAAAGGTAATATATATATTCCAAGAATATCATTACACATCAAAGGAGATTGTGATATACCATTCGTATTAAAATGTTTACAGTTTACTGTGAGAATAGCTTTTGCTATGACAGTCAATAAATCACAGGGACAAACATTAGAAAAACTCGGATTATTTATTAGTGAAACAGAAATAATATTCACTCACGGGCAGTTATATGTTGCGTTGTCACAATGTGTCTCCAAAAAATATTGTTTTTCGTGAAGCTTTTAAGTAAAAGTGCAAATAATGAAATTGAAACAATTCCAAAGAAGAAAAAAATTAAAATTGTATATCCAATTAACCAAACACAGGGGTTGGCGAGCGAAGTGAGCAGGGTGCAAAGCCCCCTAGTATTTGTTAAGGAAAATGATTGAATATTGCGTATTTGTGAGTGGCAAAAGTATGTGAACCTCTGCTTTCTGGTGTGAGCCCCTTTGCAGCAATAACGCTTTTCATTTAAACCAAAAAGTTCTATTTTGGTCTCATTTGTCCACAAAACATTCTTCCAATAGCCTTCTGGTTTGTCCATGTGATCTTTAGCAAACTGCAGACGAGCAGCAATGTTTTTTTTGGAGAGCAGTGGCTTTCTCCTTGCAACCCTGCCATGCACACCATTGTTGTTCAGTGTTCTCCTGATGGTGGACTCGTGAACATGAACATTAGCCAATGTGAGAGAGGCCTTCAGTTGCTTAGAAGTTACCCTGGGGTCCTTTGTGACCTCGCTGACTATTACACGCCTTGCTCTTGGAGTGATCTTTGTTGGTCGACCACTCCTGGGGAGTGTAACAATGGTCTTGAAATTCCTCCATTTGTACACAATCTGTCTGACTGTGGATTGGTTGAGTCCAAACTCTTTACTGATGGTTTTGTAACCTTTTCCAGCTTGATGAGCATCAACAACTCTTTTTCTGAGGTCCTCAGAAATCTTCTTTGTTCGTGCCATGATATACTTCCACAAACATGTGTTGCGAAGAGCAGACTTTAATATACCCCTGTTCTTTAAATAACACAGGGTGCCTACTCACACCTAATTGTCATCCCATTGATTGAAAACACCTGACTTTAATTTCACCTTCAAACTAACTGCTAATTCTAGAGGTTCACATACTTTTGCCACTCACACACATGTAATATAATCAATAATTTTCCTCAATAAATTGTTTAACTGGTTTCTCTTTATCTACTTTTAGGACTTCAGTGAAAATCTGATGATGTTTTAGGTCATATATATGCAGAAATATAGAAAATTCTAAAGGGTTCACAAATTTTCAAGCACAACTGTAGATCTAATCCAATGCTGTGAAAGTGACACAAATATCTTGCCCTTAAAATAATTGTTTTCATCATTATTTGACTTGGTTACTGTTGTTAAACTGAGATTGTTTACTTTCTGTGCAGTCTGGAATGGCTTCAGATTGAGATGAGTTACTGGCCATAGTTTTTCCCGTGTTTTGGAAGCAGTTATCTCTCTTCTTAATGCTGAACTGTGCCATCCTTTACCATTAAAAAGATGTGTCAGTTAACCTGACAAGTGAGTTTAAATCGACAACTTGTGAATGTGTGTATGCGTTCAAAGATAGATGGACTTCCAATAAAACTGGCATCCATGTTGTCGTCCCCCCAATACTGAACTGCATTATGCAGTCAACTCAAGTCAGACTGGGGAGCATGCACTGGTACAGTGCATTGCCACACCCACTAAACTCGGGATCCCCGTTTGCAACCCCCCAGGCAGACGTATGGTCCAGTCCCTCCCTCTCTCTGCCAAACCTAGATGTTACATGGATGACCCCTTGGCCTGGTCCAGCCACTCGGGTCCCCAACAGTGAGGATTTTACAAGCCAGATCACCCTCGGGGAAACGCGCCATAGTGCAGTAGCTGACGCTCTCTCACAATGCAGGTAATGTGCCTCATTTGGGACTTCATGAGCAACTGCTCATTCGACACAAAGTCTAACCAATGGTACCCAAGGATTTTCCAGAGAGACACAGTACCAAAGGAGTCCAGTCTTCGTCTCGGGTCACTGGGTAGTGTCCATGTCTCGCAACCATATAGCAAGACAGGAAGCACCAGCACTCTAAAGGCTTGGACCCTCGTCCTTTTGCATAATCAGGAGCGCCACACACCTCTTTCCTGCGACCTCATGACCCCCCATGCTCTCCCAATCCATCTGCTGACTTCACAGGAATAGTCATCAGAGACATGTCACTGCCAAGGTAAGTAAACCTCTCAACAAGGTCAACACTCTCTCCTTAAACAGACACGCTGCTGATGGCTGTGCCCAAGAGCTTATTAAAGGCTTGGATCTTGGTTTTTATCCAGGACACTCACAAGCCCAGACACTCAGATTCCTCACTCAGTCTCTCGAGGGTCACAATCAGAACCTCCATTGACTCCGCAAAGATCACAGCATCGTCAGCAAAGTCAAGATCTGTGAATCTTTCTTCACCAACAGATGTCCCACAGCCACTGGACCCCATGACCTTGCCAAACAAGCATTGAACAGGTAGGAGCAAAAACACACACCTGATGAACCCCAGAATCAACTGGCAAAAATGCAGAGGTCCTAACTGTGACTTTCCGAGGAACAGATTTAGATGTGCGTAATGCTTCGATTCCTCTGTGAGCAGTACATGGGTCGCTAGACCACAGATGGTGTGTCACTTACTCACAGATTCCTCTAACAAATGCCTCTTTATCTGCCCTCAGAGCCCTCGCAGTTGTCGGTACAGACCAGAGTTGCCATTGAGCCGTGTGCTGCGAATCCTCTCGATGATATCCAGGGTGCCCAGTGAGATGAAACACCTCCTTCTGGGAACACTGGTAACACCAACACAACCCTCAGCAACCAATAGTGTCTTGTCACAGAAGGTCTCCCACATCATATTAGGATTGGCAGTTGTACCCAAATCTAAACATTCCTCACACAAACTGCCTGTAAACTCATTAGAAACAGCCTGGTCTTGGAATCTGGCCAAGTCCAGGTTCATTTTCCTAGTAGGTGGTAACCTACTGGACCTAAGCTGGATCCTAAGAGTAGCAACAACAACGTACAACCGAGACATCACTGACTGCGGTCAGAGCATACACTGAGACAACAGACAAGGCACCCAGGGAGTGCTGTAATCTGAGTCCCATAATATGCTCGTTGAAAGGAGTGACATCGGACACCATCGGAAGAAGCCAATCTGCTACAGCAACAGCTACTCCACGGGTATGACAGCCTTCAGACCGACCAGACCAATAGAAGTGTATCCACCTACATAGATCTGGCCAGTCCCTGGTCTGCGCACCTCAGAGAGTGCCGCCACTGAAATGCGGAGTTTACGCAGCTCCTCTGACGGCAGAGGAAGATGATCATCTTGCCGGAGAGACAAGATGTTCCATGCACCCACCCGTATGGGCCGCCTCAAATTGGTACATGATTGCTGCCTCAGCACCACACCAGTTCCGATCCCCAACAGACCTGACCCTGCTGACTCTCCAATGGTTTCGACTCCTCCGGGGATGGGGCTCCCGAGGGCTGTCCCCCATCTCCTTAATGATGCGAGCAGCCTTCCTTTGGGCGGCTGCAGCCGAGCTACTGTCGCGGAGAACAAAAAGGAGTCCTTTCTGTAGTCTCAGAGCTTTGTGAAGTTTCTTTTTACGGTGGCTGGAATGCCAATCCTGCCACCAACCCCCATGATTCCCTGCAAGTTGGAGGACCGCTTGCAGGGCCAGATGCAGTTTAATGTCATACTCAGGACTGATTATTATGCAGAGGCTAATAAAATAAATATTATATATACGTTTGTACCCTACTCAGGAATTCCGTAGTAATATTGTCTGAGAAAACTATAAATTATATGTTAAAATGTGGTTTTAATGTCTAACATTAGGATTTCAAAGAACATGCAGTAATATAACCTAGGACTTTAGATAAATATGCAGTCCGTAACTAAAACAAATTTTAAAAATCATTTAACAAGTAAACCTGGGATGCAGTTCCTTCCTGTCTTTGCTGGATTTATTTATAAACTGCTCAAAAAAATTAAAGGAACACTTTGAAAACACATCAGATCTCAAAGGGAAAAAGAAATCCTCCTGGATATCTATACTGATATAGACTGGGTAATGTGTTAGGAACGAAAGGATGCCACATCGTTTGATGAAATGAAAATGATCAACCTACAGAGCCCTGAATTCAAAGACGCCCCAAAAATCAGAGTGAAAAAATTATGTGGCAGGCTAGTCCATTTTGCCAAAATTTAATTGCAGCAACTCAAAATTGTACGCAGCACTTTGTATGGCCCCTGTGTTCTTGTATACATGCCTGACAACATCGGTGCATGCTTCTAATGAGATGACAGATGGTGTTGTGGGGGATCTCCTCCCAGATCTGGACCAGGGCATCACTGAGCTCCTGGACAGTCTGAGGTGCAACCTGGTGGCATTGGATGGACCAAAACATAATGTCCCAGAGGTGTTCTATTGGATTTAGGTCAGGAAAGTGTGATGGCCAGTCAATGGTATCAATTCCTTCATCCTCCAGGAACTGCCTGCATACTCTCACCACATGAGGCCAGGAATTGTCGTGCACCATGAGCCACTGTACCAGCATAGGGTCTGACAATGGGTCCAAGGATTTCATCCTGATACCTAATGGCAGCCAAGGTGCCTTTGTCAAGCCTGTAGCAGTCTGTGTGACCCTCCATGGATATGCCTCCCCAGACAATCATTAACCCACCACCAAACTGCTCATGCTGAATGATGTTACAGGCAGCATAATGTTCTCCATGGCTTCTCCAGACCCTTTCACTTCTGTCACGTGCTCAGGGTGAACCTGCTCTCATCTGTAAAAAGCACAGGGCACCAGTGGTGCATCTGCCAATTCTGGTATTCTATGGCGAATGCCAATTGAGCTGCATGCTGCTGGGTAGTGAGCTCAGGGCCCATTAGAGGACATGGGGCCCTTGGGTCACCCTCATGAAGTCTTTCTGGTTGTTTGGTCAGAGACATTCACACCAGTGGCCTGCTGGAGGTCATTTTGTAGGGCTCTGGCAGTGCTCATTCTGTTCCTCCTTGCCCAAAGAAGCAGATACTGGTCCTGCCGATGGGTTATGGACCTTCTATGGCCATCTCCAGCTCTCCTAGAGTAACTGCTTGTCTCCTAGAATCTCCTCTATGCCCTTGAGACTGTGCAGGGAGACACAGCAAACCTTCTGGCAATGATACGTATTGATGTGCCATCCTGGAGAAGTTGGACTACCTGTGCAACCTCTGTAGGGTCCAGGTATCGCCTCATGCTACCAGTAGTGACACTGACTGTAGCCAAATGCAAAACTAGTGAAGAAACAGTCAGAAAAGATGAGGAGGGAAAAATGTCAGTGGCCTCCACCTGTTAAACCATTCCTGTTTTGGGGGTCGTCTCATTGTTGCCCCTCTAGTGCATCTGTTGTTAATTTCATTAACATCACAGCAGCTGAAACTGATTAACAACCCCCTCTGCTACTTAACTGACCAGATTAATATCCCATAAGTTTCATTGACTTTATGCTATACTCTGATTAAAAAGTGTTCCTTTAATTCTTTTGAGCAGTATATTTTGCTACTGAGTTGCTCACTGATCTACAAAAGAAGGCAATGCAGTCAAAGTTTAACTATCTTCATATGTTTCAAAAATAAAAGTATAACTGCTATGTAATATTTTATCAGAAAAATTATTACTTTAATTGTTAAGTCCATTGTTCAAATTTAAATCCCTGTTGCACCACAAATTAACCAGTTTAACCATTGTGACTTTTGCTTATTTGGGAGTTGTATTATTTTTCTGTTACTTTCAAATTTTTCCAGACAAGTCCTTGATAATGTAAAGTTCTTTGATAATGTTTTTTGTACATATTTTAGATCATATTATTCTTGTATGTAAAAACTTGATACCATGCAGAGGTGGCGTCACCAGACACTGGTCGCTGACAGACCTGAATGGGCGAGAAAGAGCATAGCACCTCACCAGTGTCTCCATATATGCAGGTGCTGACCCATAGATTATGCTGTAGGTAAATATCAGGGATTTTATCTTATTGCATGCTGCTACTGGGAGCCAATGTAACAACCTGAAGAGAGGAGTAACATGTGCCTGTCTCAGCTGATTAAATACAAAACAGATCACTGCATTCTGGACCATCTGCAGTAGCTTGACAGCATATGTAGGTATTCCTGCCAGAAGTGAATTACAGTAGCCCAGACACAACAAGTCCAAAGGCTGAACAAGATGTTGTGCTGCCTATTCTGTCAGATAAGTTATGATCTTGTGGATGTTGTAGAGCATGAACCTGCATGAACAAGAAACAGTTTAAATGTGGTCAGAAAAATTTAGGTGCTCCTCAATCACCAACCCAAGGTTGTGTACTGACCTGGCAGGTGTTAGCAACAATGAACAAAGCTGTACAGAGATGGAGAGTTGAACAGATTGACTGGCTGGGATCACAAGAACCTCATTTTTTGCCAGGTTGAACTGTATGCAGTGGTCCTTTATCCAGGTTGAGATATCAATAAGACATGCAAAGACTCTAGCTGATATACTCTAGTTCAGGAGGGAACAACATGTACAACTTTGTATCACTGGCATTGCACTGATACGAAAACCCATGGGATTGGATAATGGAGCTCAGTGAGGTGCTATACAGAGAGAAACGTAGAGGACCCAATACTGATCCTTGAGGCATCCCTGTGCATGTGTGATATGTCTTTGACAGCTCTCCTCACCAGGATTGGCTGGTATTGAGCAGTCCATTCTGTACAAGGAATGAAGAGACCTGGTTAACAGTGTGCTCAAGTGTTTTAGAAAGAAAGGAAAGGAAAAAGACAGTCCTTTAACTGTTAACTTAGATCGAATATTGATATTTTGAGGAGTGGGGTTATCAGAGCATGTTTGATAATGGTAGGATTTGAGTTACAGATCCAACCATGTGGATGTCTGTTTTTGAGCGCGTACAACCGAGTCTGCCTAGGGGCTCAGTATACCCTTACATTTGTCCTGCGATCATGTAATCCGTCACTGTGCTTTTCTTTAAAAGAAAGTAAACACACATGCACATACTGAGATGACAAGATTTGCCAGACCAAATTTAGCAAGGGCCCTGGCATTTTCCCTGAATATCTGTAGTATGTGGAAAATAAACCATCACAAAATTCACACAAGAACATATAAATTGTAAGAAAGTTGGTGATGGCATGGGAAATGATTTGCTAACATCTCCTGTTCATTTTGTCATTCTATATTGATGCATTTCTGTTTAGGCATAATAAAAACTGTTACTTTTATTTATATCTTGGATAAATTCACCAGATATTCCTGAAATTAAATTTACTGAATTCTAGCCATAAACTATAAAAATACAAAGAACATGATCATACATTTTTATAGGCAGTACTTGTTTTAATAGCATTTTTTTTGTTTTTTTTACACAAATAACATTCATTACATATACATTAATGGTGAGCTATATAATAACCTACATGGTTATCATAACTTTCTAGTTCGTCTAAACCATTATTCCAGGACCTTAGTCAATCCATGATGTAATATAACGGGATCATCTACATATAACCATGAGATTATGGATTTTTCAAGTATTGTTTATGAGTGGCAAATGGCATTTAGTTAAGATGCTCTCATCACAAATAGTTTTCCAAGAATTTAGTCACCATCTTCATGGTCTCCATCACAAAAAGGTTTGTTCAGTCAATGGTTTTTTTACTCAGTCCACTATTTCCTCTCTATTGGTCTCTCTTTTCTTCTTCTGATTTTTATGCACTTGTATATTTATTACAATGTTCAATTTCTGTGTTTTTTATTAAGACTTCCATAGTTTGCTTATGGACACTTCAATGTTGTTTGTGTTTTTGCTTTCCATTTTTGGTGGGGGTGTAGAGGTAAGAAAGTGATTCTAATATTGAAATGTTTTTCTCAGTAGCGGATGTATCTGTTGCTTTACTCTACATATGGCATGCCATTGACACAATGGGTTCTGGTGCTTTGTGATAACTTTCAATTCCTGTTAACTGTATTTTAGATCTTCCACATTGCAAACATTGTACCTAGCTTATTTTGAAGATAGCACCATCAAATTTTTATTGTTACAGGTATAGGATAGAACAATCTTCATAAATCACTGCCTCTTGTACATCTTTGGAAACTAATTCAGAAACATTGAGTAGTGCATTTTTAGAATTAGTTTTTTATGATGATGACATATTTTGTAATTGGGAAAAAAAATTAAAAAACATTGCTGATTGATTATTTCTTCTTGTATTTTTAATTTCAGCTTGAAAGAGATGCATATGTCCAAGCCTTGGCTCGTTTCACTCTACTTACAGCCCGCTCAAGTATTACAGAGATGAAACAAAAGAATATTGACACAATCAAAACTCTAATAACTGTGGCACACACTGACGGAAACTATTTGGGACATTCTTGGCATGAGGTAGAGGAAGAGTATCACAACCAGTAAGAAAAGAAAACTTTGTAAGAAAGGTTTTGTACTCTTTTATTTATATAAACTTTTTAATTCAGATTTTAAAGTGTATCAGTCAACTGGAATTGGCTCAGCTTATTGGAACTGGAGTTAAAACCCGCTGTGCATCTGGTGCCATAAGAGAAGAAGAAGGCAGTACCCGTGTTTTCCCACCCAGTGCAGAGGAGTTCATACCTTTGAATTTGGGTATAACATTTATGTATCTCTCTATATATATATATATATATATATAAAACTGAATTTCTGTCTGTTATAGCATCATGCAAAAACCATTGCACGTTTTTCTGCAAAACTTTGTAGTTATTTCGTGAGGGGGGGGTGAATATTTCTTGGGGATCTGCCAGGATCGCTGCTCTGGGAGGATGCAGATGTGTGTGCCACTCAATCCTTATTTGTCTTTCCATGATCAAGTTGCACATTACGACTGTTGTGCATTCTACATGCTCTGTAACAAATCAGTTATGTTACAGAATTAGTAAGATGGTATTACTACTATTCTAGAAATTGTTTGTTGCATGAAATTACTTCTGTTTCTTTTTACACTACATTTCACAGTAAAATTTCGCAAGGGCTTAAATACGCTCAGAAGCACTAGATGCTAAACAATACAGTAAGAATCTGTCTTTTTGTCACCATGAAGAGGTCAATAAGTGTCAGATCTGCTTTATATTTATTTTTGCATGTAACTGCACAGTAGGTGAAGCCAGGTAGAACACCTAGTATCAACTTAATTGTATGTTGTCAGTGTTTAACCTCAGCTAAAGAGAGTCAAGCATGTTGCTTAAAACTTAACACAGTTAAATTACTTTCAATGCAATGGTTAGAAAGAATGTATTTTGAAAATAGGAGCTTCTGCTTCTTTTAACTAAGGGGTATATATACATTTTCAACATTGTTAAAAACTGAACTTCTTTTTGACAAAAAACACATCAAATATGTTTGTGTAGTACATTCCCCTCCAAATGTATTGGAACAGCAATGTTTTTGCTGAGCACTTAAGACATTTGTGTGTAAGATCAAAAGATAAACATGAGGAGAGATCCGAGTTTCAGCTTTTATTCCCTGTTATTTACAGTACATCTACATATGTTAAACAGCACAGAACCCTAAAACACTAACCCTAATTTCAAGTGAGCAAACATGTTGGAGCAGAATCTTTCCAACTAAATTAAATTGAAAAATACTTAATATTTGCTCATAATATTTTTTCTTTTTTTTTCTTATCCTTTATTGAATGTATTAAAAGTATGTAATATTCCAAACAATCAAGTCAAATTTAACAAAACTAAATTCAGTTCAACACCCTCAATCATGAGAAAGTAAAAAGAGAAAGAAGTTCTTCTCCTCAATATAAAGGTTTATTCTAAAATGTTATTGATTAGATTCTGCCAGGTTTTTAAAAAAGTTTTGAACAGATCCTCTAAGTGAGAGTTTGATTTTTTTCCAATTTCAAATAGTAACATCAGTTATCCACTGACGTAAAAGATATGGACTGGGAGTCTGCACATGAGCAAGCTAAGTCTACAGTTTTTTTTTGTCCTTCTCCACTTTAAGCCCATCTGGGAGTACACCAAACACAGCTATTAAAGGATTAGGAGTTATTGTGACATCAAGGCTGTTTTATAGCCATTTAAAAATTTTTGTCCAGAATGATGTTGGCTGGACCTTAATTGCAACGTTCTCAGGTTGGATCTTGCCCTGGAAACTTTTTAGACAATTTTAAACTAGATAGATGTGCTTGATAAAATATTTGGTTTCTTGTTTTTTCAATGGTTATGCCTTACAAGGCTTTTACCACAGCATCATGTAGTTGTTGTTTGTTTTGTCGGGTTTCTTCCTTCAGTTTATTTTGATCCCTGTTGCTCAGTATACCAGTGGTTTCCTTGCTTTTCATGACATTTCAAATTATGGTACTGGCTATGCCCAATGTTTTTGAAATACCTCTGATGAATTTTCTCATCTTCAGAATGGCATGCTTTTATCCGATAGACAGCTGTCTGATCTTCATGATGGCCTACCCTTCTTAACTACAAATGCAGTCTTCACTGGTGAAAGCCAAACTTTAAACTGAGAGAAGATATCCAGTGTTACTTATCCATCCATTTTCTAACCCGCTGAATCCGAACACAGGGTCACAGGGGTCTGCTGGAGCCAATCCCAGCCAACACAGGGCACAAGGCAGGAACCAATCCTGGGCAGGGTGCCAACCCACTGCAGGACACACACAAACACACCCACGCATTATTGATTTTTTTATTGGTATTATTTAAAAAAAACAACATTTTTTACAAACATATCAAACTTAAACCATAATTCAACTTCAAGAGTGAGAGAAAAGAAAATCTATGAAAAATGTCATTTTAGCTGATATAAATGATTATTATTATTTGATTAATTAGATTTTCCCATATTTAAAAAAAATGTTTTGAACAGATCCTCTACATGAGAGTTAATTTTTTCCCAATTTCAAATAGTGCAGAACATCAGTTACCCACTGACTTATACTTGAGCAAGATATGTCTATGTGGTAATAGTGTGGTATAAGCATTTACAGTCTTTTTTGTCCTTCTCCACTTTAAACATTTCCGGGAGTACACCAAACACAGGTGTTAATGGGTTAGCAGTGATTGTGACACCAGGACTTTTTATTACGCATTCAAACATTTCTGTCCAGAATGATGTTAATTTGGTGCATGCTCAAAACATGTGGCCCAGTGAGGCTGAAGCTAAATTGCAACGTTCACATGTTGAATATTGCCCTGTGTCCATTTTGGACAATTTTAAACAAGATAAATGTGCTCAATAAAAGATTTTAAGTTGGGTGATTGAATGCTTTTTGCATAAGGACCTGGAATGCATTCTGTGCATGTTAAGTGAAAGATCCTTTGAAAGGAAAGGACTTCACATTTTTTTTATATAGTTGAGATGTTGGCTGCATCTTCAAGACTGATCAGTATTGCCTCTGGAATAGAAAGGAGTTGGAGATGAAGAAAATCGGGTAGGTTCCTTTTAGCAAAGTTTCTGATTTGAAAGTAGTGGAAAAATTGTGTTGATGAGAAGTTAAGTTTGAAGCATAATTGCTCATAAAATGCAAAGAGATTATCTATATACAGATCCATAAGGGTTTTAATCCCAGACATGTTCCAAATTAAATACTGTGTAGGTTTGAGAGGGCGGAAAAATGTGATTATCGTGTAAAAGTGGACCAGATAAGAGCTTCTCTGCCTTAAAGTGCTTCTTGCATTGGTTCCATATTCTGAGTGATTGATAGCCAATTTGATTATCACTATAATTTGTATTTACCTGGGCATAAAGCAGGGCAAATAAAGAAGTATAGCTAGATTGTATTTCTATTGTATACCATGCTTATATATGTTCATCAGTTGGTGTCATTTTCCATGTTCTTATGCCTTATATATTAGCTGCCTAGTAACAAAATTAAGGTTGTGCCAAGCCCCCTTCTTCTTTAGGTCATTATAGAGTCACCCTATGCATATGTGGATGATTCCGATTCCAAATACATTAGGCTGTAATTGAGTCTCATTTCTTAAAGAATGATTTGTTAATGTATATAGGGATGCTCTGAAATATAGAAAAGCAGCTTGGGAAAGATGTTCATCTTGACAGTATTGATTCTCCCTGCTAATGTGAGTTGGAGGGTAGACCATCTTTTCACAACTTGTTTAAACTGATCTGCTAAAATAAATGTAAAGGTGTCCAGTCTAGTATTGTGTGCTAGAGAGTTCACTGAAAAAGCCCACTTTTATTGAAATTAATTTTGAGTCCATATATCTTCTGAAATTCTGATAATGCTGGTATGGACGTTTGTGGGTCTATTATATACAGTACCATATCATCTGGAGATAGTGATATTTTCTTCACCAGTCCTTTTTACTTTAAAAAGTGAATAGCCAATTGCTCAGGGAGCAGCTCTGTCCAGTACCGTGTTCTAGTTTAAATTTGTTTAAAGTAGTGGTAATGCAAACAGAGGCTTCTGGACTAATATAGTGTGCGCATATATTGGAGCCAAACTGAGATTTATGCATTATGGTGAGTTGGTAGTCTCATTCAACTATGTCAAATGCTTTTTCTGAGTCCAAAGATAATAAGATCTCGGTGTGTTAGATGTATGAGTATATTGTATTAAACAAACATTGAAGATTAAGTGTCTAAGTGTCTGCCTTTAACAAATCCGGTTTGGTCTTGTGATATTACAAAGGGAAGCACTTTCTCAGTCCTTCTAGATAGAACATTGGTGAGTATCTTAACATTATTATTCAGAAATGAAATTGGTCTGTCTGATGCACATTGTAATAAGTCCTTATTTTTCCTTGGAAAGATGATAATTAATGCTTGCCGAAAAGCCTGAGGTAGAATTCTGTTGTTTCTAGCTTCTGAAAATGTTGCTAATAGTAGTGGAGCTAACTTATTTGAAATTTGTTTTGTAAAATTCCACTGGGTACCCATTAAGGACTGCTGCTTTCTCACATTGGAGTAAGTTTATGGCATCCATTAGTTCTGAGAGTGTCAGAGGTTTGTCCAGTTCCTCTGTAATAAGAGTGAATCTACCTGTGGTATTTGTACTGTATCAAATAACTCATTAGATTGTGTCTACTTAATGAGTAAATAATCAGTCTTATATGTCACTTGTCATGTTCCTATACTTTTTCTCACTTGAAAAAATGGGTGGTTTGATAGAAAATGTGCTGTGTTCTGTGTTGTTTAACGTATCTAGATTTAATTACCAGGGAATAAAAGCTGAAACTCTGATCTCTCTTCTTATATTTATCTTTTGATCTTACACACAAATGTCCTCAGTGCACAATAAAAACAAATTAATTGACCTTGGAGGGAACTGTAACATTGTAATGTTAATAAAACTCCAAAATTTAAAAATAAAGTATTACAAATGTATGAATGCATTCAGATATTTCTTAGAACACTTTTTGATTTCTTTCTCTTAATAGTTTCTTGCATCTCACAACAAATATTTTACCATATAAAGCATTTGGAATGTTATTAGGAATATTCATGTAAAAACATTTTACTATTTCTTGTAGAGCTTTTTAAATTCATTTTTAAGTACAAGAACGTTTTTAAATACATTCCATTTAATTTAATATATACATTCATGAATAGTTATTTCTTTTAATGGAATTTTTTAATGAATCTTTGACAGGAATATTAGTTGGTGGCACAGACAGAAGAATGGCAAGCATTCTGGAGTCCGTTGGAGAGACAAGCTCACAGAGTGTTGTAGTTGCAGTGGATCGGTAAGACATCAGATATGATTTTATGTCCTTATTTTTAATGGCCTGGGTATGATTGCCTAGAGATTAATATTTTTGCTTGAAATTATTTCATTAAATTGATTTGATTATATTTTTTCTTTAAAGTGTAAGATTTTGATGATTAAGTGTTTATTGATGCTATTGATATTTATTGCATCAATATTTCGAGTTTCCTTCTTTAATTAATATATCTTACTTTTTAGAATATTTACTGGATCGACAAGATTAGATGGCAATGCAATAGGTATGTACTTACTAATTGCTTTTTACTATAATGTAGAAATGGAGCCAAATAGTGCTGAGGCTTGAAATATGTACAGGATATGTCTCCACTCTGTTGTGCTGTATGCAAACAATCACAAATATACTTTCCACTGATCACAAGGACAGGCTGATGCCTCTTATACTGTTTGAAAATATTTCATAACATTTGTCTTCATTGATAAATGAGAATGAAAAGCACAGAAACTGAAAATAGATGAATGTTAATTGTATTATATAAAAAAGTAATTGAATAGAAAATCAGTAAAATTTTAACAAGATCAGGCCATTCAGCCCAACAAAGGTTATGAGTCCTTTCCACGTAAATCCTCCAAAATAGCATCATGTAGAGTTTTGAATGTTTATTGTCTACCATGTTACTTGGTAACTTAATTCCATCAGTCTGTAGTTCCCTTTGTGAAGAGACAACATCTAATCTTTATGCCCTTCTAACCCTAGTCACAACTCTGTGAACATTTTTTTTTAGCACTGCTATATCTTTTTTTATAGCCCGGAGAAGAAAACTGCACATAGTACTCTAGGTAAGCCTTCAATAGTGCATTATTAAAACTTAAAGATAACTACATGTGACTTGTACTTTAGTCTACACATTATACTATACAGCCTAACATTCTTTTGATGTAGTCATGGCTTCTGAACACTGCCTGTAATTTGATAGTGATGACTTATAAATCCTTCCCATAAGGTGTACTTTCAAGACCTTTTCAGACCTTTGTGTGTTCAACTTTACCATTTCTGCTTCCTGCATTTAATACTTTACATTTACTTCCATTAATTTAACTCGCTACAAACATTTGCCTAAGTCTATATGCTATCTGAATCCCTCTGTAATGTTTCAGCACCTTCTTGATTATCTGTCAATCACACCTAGCATTTGGTATCATCTGCAAACAGCTTGATGTTTATATTCCTGTCCAGATTATTTAGTGTATTTATATTAAAAATAGCATTTACCCCTGAAGGATCCCAAATGTTGGCATTACCAAATTCTGATACTACTATTAATAATAATATATTTTGTTCATATAGCACCTTTTCCATGCTTAAGGCACTTAAAACAAAATGACAGAAATAGTTTCTGCATAGAACAATAAACAAATAAACACAGCATATACAAGAGTTTAATAGAGTAAAAGAAAAAATAAACCAGAGTATACTAAATTCAGTACTGAAAGAAATGCCTGAATAAATCACATAATTTACGATGTAATTCCGCACAAATTATCCTGAACTTCTGGAATCTGAAAGAAGGGGCAGCGAGTTAGGTTATGAGTTTTAAGTTGTTTTTTAAAAGAATGAATGGAGTCAACTGATCTAATTCATTTCGGGAGGTCATTCCAAAATCTGGGAGCTATAAAGCTGGAGGCTCTGTCACCCACAGAGTGCAGGTTAGTATGGGGCACAACAAGATTGCCAGAATCTGAAGACCTTAGTGGACAAACCGGAGCATAGCAATGGTGAATGTCACTGATGTACAGTGGTGTGACAAACTATTTGCCCCCTTCCTGATTTCTTATTCTTTTGCATGTTTGTCACACAAAATGTTTCTGATCATCAAACACATTTAACTATTAGTCAAATATAACACAAGTAAACACAAAATGCAGTTTTTAAATGATGGCTTTTATTATTTAGGGAGAAAAAAAATCCAAACCTACATGGCCATGTGTGAAAAGTAATTGCCCCTTGTTAAAAATCACCTAACTGTGGTGTATCACACCCGAGTTCAATTTCCGTAGCCACCCCCAGGCCTGATTACTGCCACACCTGTTTCAATCAAGAAATCACTTAAATAGGAGCTGCCTGACACAGAGAAGTAGACCAAAAGCACCTCAAAAGCTAGACATCATGCCAAGATCCAAAGAAATTCAGGAACAAATGATAACAGAAGTAATTGAGATCTATCAGTCTGGTAAAGGTTATAAAGCCATTTCTAAAGCTTTGGGACTCCAGCGAACCACAGTGAGAGCCATTATCCACAAATGGCAAAAACATGGAACAGTGGTGAACCTTCCTAGGAGTGGCCGGCCGACCAAAATGACCCCAAGAGCGCAGAGACAACTCATCCGAGAGGTCACAAAAGACCCCAGGACAACGTCTAAAGAACTGCAGGCCTCACTTGCCTCAATTAAGGTCAGTGTTCACGACTCCACCATAAGAAAGAGACTGGGCAATAACGCCTGCATGGCAGATTTCCAAGACGCAAACCACTGTTAAGCAAAAAGAACATTAGGGCTCGTCTCAATTTTGCTAAGAAACATCTCAATGATTGCCAAGACTTTTGGGAAAATACCTTGTGGACTGATGAGACAAAAGTTGAACTTTTGGAAGGTAAATGTCCGTTACATCTGGCGTAAAAGGAACACAGCATTTCAGAAAAAGAAAATCATACCAACAGTAAAATATGGTGGTGGTAGTGTGATGGTCTGGGGTTGTTTTGCTGCTTCAGGACCTGGAAGGCTTGCTGTGATAGATGGAACCATGAATTGTACTGTCTACCAAAAAATCCTGAAGGAGAATGTCCTGCCATCTGTTCGTCAACTCAAGCTGAAGCGATCTTGGGTGCTGCAACAGGACAATGACCCAAAACACACCAGCAAATCCACCTCTGAATGGCTGAAGAAAAACAAAATGAAGACTTTGGAGTGGCCTAGTCAAAGTCCTGAACTGAATCCAATTGAGATGCTATGGCATGACCTTAAAAAGGCGGTTCATGCTAGAAAACCCTCAAATAAAGCTGAATTACAACAATTTTGCAAAGATGAGTGGGCCAAAATTCCTCCAGAGCGCTGTAAAAGACTCATTGCAAGTTATCGCAAACGCTTGATTGCAGTTATTGCTGCTAAGGGTGGCCCAACCAGTTATTAGGTTCAGGGGGCAATTACTTTTACACACAGGGCCATGTAGGTTTGGATTTTTTTTCTCCCTAAATAATAAAAACCATCATTTAAAAACTGCATTTTGTGTTTACTTGTATTATATTTGACTAATGGTTAAATGTGTTTGATGATCCGAAACATTTTGTGTGACAAACATGCAAAAGAATAAGAAATCAGGAAGGGGGCAAATAGTTTTTCACACCACTGTAGTCCGGTGCAAAGTCATTTAAAGCTTTGTAGGTTATCCATCCATCAATTATCCAACCCGCTACATCCAAAATACAGAGTCACAGGGTTCTGCTGGAGCCAGTCCCAGCCATCACAGGGCGCAAGGCAGGAAACAAATCCCAGCAGGGTGCCAGCCCACCACAGGCTTTTAGGTTATTAATAGAATTTTATACTTGATCATGTAAAACAAAGCAGGATGATTGTGATGTGTGCACTATTAGTGGTTCGTGTAAGGATTTTTGCAGCAGAGTTTTCAGTTAACTAGTATTTAGTTTCTAGTAGGGAATATTCAGTGCAGGATGTGATAAAAGCAATGACAAGTTTCTCAGCATTAGAAAAGGAAAGAGCAAACATGGGATATGTTATGGAGGTGGAAGTAAGGAAGTTTCTTTATTGTGGTTAATGTGGGTGATGTAAGAGTGGAAGGAATTAAAAATGACACCAAAATTCCTTGCGTTAGAAGAAGGTCTAATGAGATCACCATTAACAGTGACAGAAAAGGAGATAATTTTCTTAAGTTGTGCAGTTTGCAGTAATTCAGTTTTGTTGCAATTTAATTTTAAAGAGTTCTGCTCCATCCATGTTTTAATTTCACTGAGGCAAGTTGTGAGCTGAGAAAGTTCTGAAGTTTCACTTTTAACATTGAAATAGAGTTGAGTATCATCGGCATTAAAATGATAACCCAGTCCAAAGCTACAAATAATATGGCCAAGTGGAAGCATATGGATGCAGAAGAGCAGAGGGCTGAGAAAAGATCCCTGAGGAACTGGTGTGACTGGTGCTGAGCTAGTCCTGTTGTTCCCAAGACTAACAAACTCTTGCCTATCAGTCAGATAGGACGTAAACCACTGGTGGGCAGTGCCAGAGATGCCCATTATATTCTCTGTTCTGGACAGTAGAATGTGACGTCTGACAGTGTCAAAGTAGCACTTTCTAATAGAATTAATATGCTGCTGTTTTCAGAGTCTGCTGCCATAAGCAAATCATTAGTTACTTGAAGCATGGCAGTTTTACAGCTGTGTTGCGCTCTGAAACCAGACTGGAAGGGTTACATCAAATTATTAGAAGTTAAGTTATTGGTCAGTTGGGAGGCTACAACATGCTCAAGAACTTTTACTGAAAAGGTAAGTGAGAGGCCGAAAGTTGTTAAGATTGTCTGCATCAAGACCAGGTTTTTTTAATATTGGGGTTACAGAAACAATTTTAAAAGTGGTTGGCTCAAAGTCACTGTCAAGTGATGTATTTATTATTTTTGTAACAGGTGGGATTATGACATGTAGTCAGGATTTAAGAAGTGTGGTGGGAATGGGGGTCCAATACACAGATAATCAGCCTCATCTTACATAACAAGTCGTTAACAAATACAAATGTGACTGATAAACAATTTAGTTAAGGAGCTGGATGAAGGCCACTTTCTATTATTCTGCAATAATGTGTTCTTGCCTGCAATTCGTGCATCCCTGTAAGCAAACTGTTTAATATGAAGTTTTTCATGAAAATATTTCAGCATAGTATTGAGCAGTACTTATCTGATACTAGCAGAAATGCGAAGCAGCACAGCAGAAAAGGTGAGACAGGTGGAGTGGGGTGGCACAGGTGAGCATTGATAGCAAAGCAGCAAAAAATTCTGAAAAAACATAGTAGGAGATATTGCAATAAGCACATGAAAGATAGCTTGCAGAATCCAGAGGTTCCAGCATACACCCTCATACATATAGCACTGAGTATTACAGGCATGATTGCCCCAAACCCTCAAACCAGGCGACTGCAAACATTAGATAACTTTTCAGTCACTCCCATTCAAAGCATGTACAGAAGGAATTGGCTCAGTAATCCTGCATATCCATTATAATCAAGGAGACAGAATATCCCCAGCTCCTAGATCTCTAAAGTGCAGAGAAAAATTGTTGGTAGATCAAGCATCGGGGGGAGCCTCAGGCAGGAGCAAGTACTCAAAAGAAAGTTTCGTCCATTGAACCACAGAAAGATTAAGTTGTCTCACTGGATGCAAATCCAGTCAAGGCAAAGTCCATAAAAAATATATCTAGAATCAATGCTATTTGAGTCGATTGCATCCATGAACTATACATACAATAAAAGAAAATGAAAGAAGTGCAAGAGTTGTTAGCAGGAAGGAGTAGCATCAACATGCATGCGCCAGCATCCATTCACCTGTTGTCTGTCCCCTTTAATAGGAATCAGAGGGTTATGGTGCAAGTAACACTGATTTAGCCAGTTCTGAACTCATCTACACCCGACACCCTCAACTGTCACCTTTTTCAGTTTGTTACCCAAAATTCTTATGTGGGTTCTTACCAAATGCTTTCTGGGAATAAATAAAAAATATTACCATATACATTACTCTGATCATATCTTTTTGTGTATTTCTCATAGAATTTCAGCATGTTAGTAAAACACAACCTCCCCTGCCTGAAACCATGCTGACTATTCAGTGAAACTCCTATTCTTGCCATGTCCTGCTGCTCAGTCTTTTTCTCAATAATTTCTTCTGTTAATTTACTTATGATGCACATTAAGCTTTCTGGCTTATACTTACTTTGATCTACCCAATCCCCCTTGTACAATTTAAATTTTATTTTTTATTTTCCTGTCCTTATTAATTTCCTCTGTGCGCAATGACTTTCAAAAAATATGCATCTGGGATTTATATATAAACTCAGTAACCACCTTAAGCACTTAAGGGTCAATGTTATCTGGTCCTTGTGATTTGTTATATTTCATCTTATTTAATCTAAGCATTACTTCCTACTCTACAATTTCCAAATAAGTAAGTACCTTCTTAGTAGTCCATTTTAGCGCTGATAGGTTATCCACTTCTTTGCATGTGAAAAATTCAGAAAAATGAGAAAACTATTTGGAGAAACTGACATTTCACTGTCTGTTTTATTCCCCTTTATATTCCTGATACACTTCACTTCCTCCTAGATTGTTCTTTTACTACTAAAATACTGAAAGAATCTCTTTGGGTCATCTTTTGCCCTATCTGCAGTATTCCTTTTTAACTGCCGTTTAACTTGCCCAATATTTTTGTTAATTGTTGCCCTAATGCTCTCATACTTCATATGATTAGGATTGAAGTTATTAGTCTTATACACCTTATGTAATGGGCTAGAATTCAGTATTCTAAAGAAAATTACATTTCAGGGTGTTGCTTAGTGTAATGGGCTATAAACCAGTGGTTTAAAGAAAAGGCAGAATTTCTTGAAAATTCTGCTACAGGTTATTGTTGATGGCTATCTACAGGGCATAAGTATTTACCTGTCTTGCTAAAGAGTCACCTGCTTTGAATAGTCAGACAGCTTTGATTTAGTATCTCATCTACACACAGATACAGAACTGTCTGCTTCCTTTGAAAATTAATGAGTTCTGGGAACATTGGTTTCTAATCAAGTATTTTTACATAGCATTTTACATATTGCATTTTTACATGTGTTCAACATTTCTTGCCTTGCATTTCCTGTCATCCTACCTTTACCCAGATCATTGTAGACATGGAACAAAATGAAATGTATGTATTCCAAAAAACTAGATATTATTTACCGTGTACCGGTGCCTGCTCCCTAACCTGACGATACAATTCTCCAGGCACCTCACACCCAGATAAAGAGACTTGAGTTGAGAGAACTACAGCTGCGTCAGTGGGAGCTGGGTGGGCAATAGCAGGCTGCTTGCTGCTTGTGCTTATTGACACATTTGCAAAACAAAGATGCAGAAGACTGAATTTAATGTGGCCCAAAATTATGACTTTATTCGTAGGCTCCAGGGATTCTAGTGTTAAAACATCAGAAAAAATTAGGCTACAACAGACCATTCAGCCCAAAATACCTTGCCAGTCCTATCCACTTAACAGTGGAATCCCCACCAAAATTTTGTTTTTCTTGATCATCCTATTTTTCCTGACACATGCAAGATAACTCTATGGCCATATCAGTGCACCAACTGCCCGCTTGCCACTGTGTTTGTTATGCAAATGTGTCCTTTAGAAGCACTGAACCTGCAGTCACCCCTCCTACTTTCACCCAGCTTTCACCCTCCTGACACTTAGATCCTCTGTTTATCACCACCAGCATGAATCTCCTCACTCCTCAGTCTCAGTCCACTGTATTAATTCCAGGTCTGGTCGCCTCTTAATCTCCTTTCCCTTAAACTGAAAAAAAATTCTGATGTTTTTCTGTTTTAATCCTTCCTCATAGCTCATCCCCTGTAGTTTTGGAATCTGTCTAATCTCTCTTCTCTGTGCTTCTATTTCTTTTCTTTTTTTTATTGTATTCTGGAGACCAAAACTGTACATAGTACAGATCATTATTAAGCTTGAGCATAACCTCCTTTGATTTGTACATTGTGCTATATAACCTAATATTTTGTTAGCCTTCTTCATGGCCCTTGAACAATGTCTGGAAATTTATAGTGACAAATCCACTATGACTCATGAGTCCATCTCATAAGGTGTACTTTCAGTTTTCAGACCTTCCAGGGGTATATTCAGGGGTTCTCAAACTCAGTCCTGTGGACTCCTTGTGGCTGCAGGTTTTTGTTCCAACCAGATTCACAATCAGTGATAATAAATGATCTCATTTATTTGGCTGGTCTTTTTTCTCTTCCTTTATTCTGAATTCAGAAAAGCACAATAGTATGATTTTTTATTTATAAAATATTTAGAAGTATTTCTGTGCTTTCTTAACTAATTCTATTATTTTGACCTTTTTCTGTGTAGTTTGTTTCTTTCATTGTATCTTAATAATGACAATTTAAAAGAAGCAGAACAGACACCTGAGGAAACAACACTGAATGATCAAAGACTGCATCTGCTTTAGCATCAGACCCACTAATTAATAAATAATGGATTAAACAACCCAAAACTTGGAAAATAACAATGAAAATCAGGATGAAAATATTGTTAAAATGTAAAAATACTTTTTCCATATAACTACTTAGTACATCGTTCTATTATAAAAGAGAATCTTGCGATGAGATGTGATCTTCAGAGAGGCACGGTCAAGTCATGTCATACTGACATCCATGGCAAGTCACACCCTACTTAACAAACATTGCCAAACAAGATCACAGTCATCTAACTTCTCAGTTGTTGCCCCACCCTTACTTACAACCATTTTCAATCAAGATCACAGTCATCTAAAAAGCGAAGAAGAAACAGCAGTTCTAAAACAATTGATAAGTTAAAGATGACACGCGACACAGTGAAGTCATACTGACATCCATTGGAAGCATGTTCCCATGAGACGGTGACATAGGCAAGGAAAGTAATAATCCACCCGGAACAAGTGTATTGAAAACTGTGCAGGTCCAATCGGTGTCAGAAATAAACGACAAATAGTAAAAGACACAGTAGAATTGCATAAAGACGTTCAAACACGTTGGTGCCATACACATGCAGAGCAGGTTACAGATTATGAAAGCAGTGGAATTCGAAAGGCTCCAAAAATACCTTGTCGCAATACACAGGCAGGGCAACATAAAAAATATGACAGTACTACAGGGTGCGGCAGAAATAACTCCCAAATTTCAAAGGGAAATTGAAAAAAAAAATGCTACGAGGTATCACCAAAAACTTTTTATTTCCCAAATGTAGATATAAAAAAGTTTTTTTACTTTAAGTTTTAAAAATTATATTGTCCAAATGGTGGCCTTGACGGCTGATACACATTTGGAGCCATTCTTGGAAGTTTTCCATCACTCTCACTAGCATGTCGGGCGAAATTCCTTCAATTTCTTTTTGAATAGTCTCCTTTAGTTGGTCCAAGGACCGAGGATGATGTTTGAAACCCTCAGCCTTGAGGTACCCCCACAGAAAAAAGTCACAGGTACTTAAATCAGGCGAGCGCGGTGGCCACGGAACTGCCTCACGTAGGGAAATCACTCAACCCAGTAATATCTCCTGCAAAACTTTGCGCGGACGACGTGCTGTATGGGCCGTAGCTCCGTCCTGTTGGAGCCAGAAGTCCTCTAAGTTGTGTTCTCCCCCATACTCTTGAATTTTCGGGTGCAGAAAATTCTCCAACATGTCGCAGTATTGATTGGAATTCACAATAACTGGGACTCCACCCTGTTCAAAAAAGTAAGGCCCAATGACGCCTATAGATGACACAGCACACCAAATGGTCACTTTTGGGCTGTGAAGAGGTCATGCATGGAGTTCTCGAGGGTGTTCAGTAGCCCAGTAGCGAATATTTTGTTTGTTCACTGTGCCAGAAAGGTGGAAATGGGCTTCATCGCTATTCCACAGAATGCCAGTGGGAGGCACAGCTGCGAGGATCCCATTACAGCAATCAATAAGTCCTCCCCAGTCTGCTGGAGACAATTCCTGACCAATCATAATCTTGTATGGGTGTAAATTAAGGTCAGTATGCAAAATTCGCCTCACAGTTCTTTCTGAAATTCGAAGAGCTGAGGCATGTTTCCTAGCTGAACGCGTTGGAGACAGCTCAATCGAAGCCCTCACTGCAGTGATGTTTTTGGGTGTTGTCACATTTTTGTGACGTCCGGGTGGTTTTCTCTTCAGTGCAGATCCTGTTGCCCTTACTCTGTGAACCCACAGCAAAATCGTTTTCCAGTCTGGAACACTTTCATTAGCACATAAACCGAAACCGTGTGCGAAACACCCTCTGCGTCAATGCTACAGGTTCGCCATTTTTGAAAAAAGCCTCCACTACAAAGCCTCAATGCTCACCCAACCACGTCATGGTGACGACTGAAAACTTTATTATGTACCGTACCTAACGGAACGGACGGCACCCCTCTACCTGCTTTGGGGACCCCACAGTGATTTTTCGAAATGTGGAGTTATTTCTGCTGCACCCTGTACAATTCCAAGGTATCACAAAACAGGGCACAGATTGCATTCGCACAAACAAACGGAAATTATTACTAGGTGGAATAACGGAACAGCAAAACAAGATTGAATATATGCACATAGGTGATATGTAGGAAGTATGTAGATATTGTAAGGCTTTAAAGTGTAAGTCGGAGACTTATACATAATCCAATGTTGCCATCAGGGAAAAGTACCATACGATATGAGTATTTCTGTTCCCGCAACAATTACAGCTACAACAAGTTTAAATTCGAAAAAATACACAATTTTGTCAGGTGTATATGATCACGGAGAAGCAATGCAGCATAGAATCGAAAGAGTTAAACGATCCGACGTGCTGGAACTTATACAGCCAATAATAAATACAAATCCATACGTCCAAGAGTATCGTACTTTACACGAAAGTTCTCAGCAAAACATGGACAAAGAAATTTTCTTGGATTTCTATATGAATCCGAAAGATCACAGTTGCATTTATAATAAACCAATATGAGTTGAATTGTAAGCGCTAATAATTTCGAAAGATGGAGATATCGAAGACAGAGTAGATATTTCTGTATATCCAAAGGCAAAGCATGTTTCATCATTTATGTCAAATACATCGCCATATGCCGACCCTTTAATCTTTACTTTTTCCAGATGGCGAAACAGGATGGTCGTACAATATGAAACAAACGCATTCAGAAAAACAAATAACACCCACACAATATTTCGGTTCAAGATTAGCAATACGTTCCCATGTATGTCACCCACTTCTATCATCTCAACGTCGGTCACAACATTACATCTTTATTAAATCGAATCAAACTAAACTTAGAATGGAACATATACAAGGTCTCATTGATCACGTTCAAAATTCAAATATCAATAGTTCAAAAATATTCAAAATAGGTAAAGCAGTAATATTACCATCATCATATCAAGGTAGTCCAGGAGCATTGCAACAATTTTATCATGATGCAGTTGCAATATCCAGAACTATCGGTCAGACAGATTTCTTTATTACAATGATGTGCAATCCACAGTGGCCAGAAATCAGCAGCTTCTTGAGAACAATGCCACCGGCTACTGTCGTGGTGAAAAATTGTCACCAAAGAGCTTTTACCTGAAATGAAGGCTATTAGAAACTCAGAGGATAGGCAAACAGAATTTATAGCTTTATTGCAATAAAACAATAACATGGACTCAACCCTTTGCTGTTTCTGCCGAGTCACTATTCCAGCTGGCTTCTCACATACCTACCAGGACCATTTTTCTGTATTATGTCATTGGTATCGTTCCTCAGACAACAGGTGTTCGTGTTCCCACTTCTTCTGTCCTCGATAGTTTCTGTGCGTCATTCTCTTTCTATTCTGTCCATCCTTTTCCAATATTGGTAATTTTGCTTCAAGCTTAAAAATAATGCAATATAACTAATAGCTTTTATTTAACTATTGACTTGACATATCTTATTTGCTTGACATTCTGATTTATGCTAAATCTAATGTTTCACAAGCTGTCAATTACTTTTATGGCTATTTGTGCTAATATGCTATTTATGCTAATATATACATTTTTATCTTCCATACTACATTGGCTCTGGTTATTCTCACTTCCGTAAGTAGATTGTTTTATCAGAAAGTCTTATTTTTTTATTGAATGAAGTTAAAACAGTGTTCGGGCAAAAAGGAGATCTTAATATGCCATTCGTATTAAAGCATTAACAGTTTCCCGTGAGAAAGCTTTTGCAATGGCAATTAACAAATCACAAGGACAAACATTTGAAATAGTCAGTTTATTTATAAGAGACAAAGAAACAATATTCACTCATGGCCAGTTATATGTTGCATATTCAAACTGTAAGACCAAACAAGAAATCAGAATTCAATGCGATCTTGAAGAAAAGTTCATTCCAAATACAGCATTGTTTTTACTAAAGTTTTAACATGAAAAGTGAACATAATGCATATGTAACAATTCTCTTGACAAAAAAAAAACTTTAAATTGTATTTCCACAGGACAAAACCCAGGGGTTGGCAAGCAAAGCAAACATGGGGGCAGAGCTCCTTAGTACATTCCTATCCAAATGATTTATATTGTAAGAGAAACAGATGACAGTGATAAAGACCCTGGGCCCAGTTGTTCAAACTATTTAATCGTGATAAAAATGATTTTGAAATCCCTTGTTTTGCTATCCAGGATCAGGCAATTTATTTTACTTTCATGCTGGTTTTTCAAGGCAGCACTAGATTGGATCACTGTTATCCAGATACAAAATATTCAGGATTATCAAATCCGGTTTTCTAGTGCTTTAAATGCAACCCACAGTGTAGCCTACTGGCTATGTAAAGAACAACATGCAGACCAGAAATACCAGTAGCCAAATAGCCATCATGTGTGTTACTTGGAAGAAACAGAAAACACTACAATAAACAAATATTTTTCCATTTCATTTATAAACAGCCAGATTCCATTTCAGTCTCACAAGAATAAATGAATGAATGACTGAAAAAAATAAAATATTTCCCCACCTATGCACTGTGGTTATTTTTATATAATTGTAATACAAAAACATACAATAGTCAACAAAAAGGAACATTTACAGTTCATCATTGGTACAGAGACCAGCACTTTCAATTTCTGCTTTTAGGAGTTGGATTTCCATTCTTATTTTAGTTTGTTGTAGTTGGGTAAGGAGGAGTTGTTCCTTTGCCAGAAGAATCTGCACTTCTGCTATTTCAGTTTCTCTTGTAAGAAGCACCTCATAGGCATCACCATCCAGGTTTGGAGAATGCTTACACTTTCTTTTTAAAGGTTCTGTGACAACAACTGGCTCTCTCTGTGAGGATCCACCCTCTTCCTCAACCACTTAACTGAGATTGAGGACAAATATTTCCTCTTCATTAGGAGGACCAGGCCCACCCTCCTCTGTAACTGTGGGCTCACCATCGACTTCAACACCATCAATTCCATGCAGAGCTTCTGATTTGTCACCACCAATAATGTCAAGGACAATGTCAGTATACTCACCCATCTTGAAAGGCTTGTTACCCGTTGTGGGGTTTTTGACCTCAGCAAGGTCTTTTGTTGCCTTGGCTTTAAGGTTCTTCCATCCTAATATGACTTGTTTTGTGGTCCTTTTCTGACCAGCCCCTATAGCATTCACATTCTTGGTGATGTCTTCCCAAATGTTCTGTTTGCATATCTTGGTCACTTCTCTCCCCTTTAATGAACTGAATTGTCCTACTATGGAGGAATAATGGCACCTAACACCCTCCAACAGTGCATGGTTTTCTGCCACTGTGAAATTAGGCCCTTTTGAGTACATGGTTCCATCTCTTTTGTGTAGCTAACACTGATTTTATAGGCCCTGTGCTTGATTGGGTTAATTCAACACATGATAAACCAGTCAGCTCATTGTTGCTTAATTGGTGTGTGACCAAATAAAATCACCAATTTCTTACACACCTTGGTCATAGGTTTACAGAGGCATTGGCATGGCAGGTGTTGTTCATTGCTACCACAGGTTGGGAAGGAGAAAATACAGTGAAAGAATGTATGCTGAGCGTGCCAAACCACTTGCGCAATACACTACCGAGGAACTGTATGCCTGTTTTCGCTTTGGGAGGGATGATATCAAGTACATTGCAGACCTTGTCAGGCCAAAGTTACAGCATAAAACCAAAAGGAGTCATGCTCTGTCTGTCGAGGAACAGTGCCTAATTGCACTGCGCTTTTATGCCTCTGGGACTTTCTACCAGGTTGTTGGTGACAATATGGGAGTTCACAAATCAACTGTTAGTAATGTGGTGAAAGCTGTCTCAGCTGAATTGGTCAGTCTGGTCAATGAATTTGTTTCATTTCCCAAGGATGACCAGATGGCGCAAGCTAAGCGAAGTTTCTTTGAACATGCCTAATACTATTGATGCTATTGATTGTACTCATGTGCACATTCAAGCGCCTCATGAAAGGGAGTGGCAGTATGTGAACCGAAAAGGGAGGCACAGCATCAATGTCCAACTTGTGGCCAACGCTGACCTCATCGTCACAAACTGTGTTGTCAAGTGGCCAGGGTCTGTCCATGATGCACGTATCCTGAGGGAGAGCATACTATACAGAAAGCTCCAGTCCAACCGACCAAATGGAATCATATTGGGTGACAGTGCTTATCCACTCCTACTATGGCTGATGACCCCTTTTCCAGTTGCAAACACACCTGAGCAGGCAGGCTTCAACTCTCCACATTGCAAAACAAAATGCGCAATCGAGCGCTTAAATGGAGTCCTGAAGAGGCGCTTTGCATGCTTTGCCCGCAACTACGTGCGGGTGGAACCCAAGGTGGCATGCAATATAATACTAGCCTGTATTGTCCTGCATAACATTGCCACTAGGCGTAATGTTCCTCTTGATGACATATATGATGGACCTGAGCCTGATGAACTGCAAACAGATCAACCTCCAGTGTCCTCTCCAAATGAGGGTCAGACTGGACATGTGATCAGGGATGCAATTGTAAGACATTACTTCTGACTGATGACTTGAGTAATAGTAATTGTCATTTTATTTAAAACACAATGGACAGTAGAGCTTTTTGAGCTCTGAGATTTTGTTTGAGTACTGATATTTCACAGGGATTTTTTTCCTTTGACTATACCAAAAGGCTTCATGTCTAATTCCCTACTTTATTTACATTGTCACTGTCCTAGTTCAACAATTGTACAAAATATAAATAGATGTATACATCACCTGCAAACATAGCTTTTTTGATCAAATTTCAAGTTTTATTTTATTGTGTGCCAGAAATCCACACTGAATCCACCTCTGTTTTGGGATCAGGATTATCCAGATTTTTGGGATCAAGTGTGTGTCAATTCATACACAAACTTTTGAACAACACAAAAGACTGTTTGATCCTGATTAAAACTGAGATTGGATTAGGTGATCTGATCGGATTCCAGAATCCCTCTTTTCCCTTTGAACGACCCATTTTCAAGATTCAATCCAATCTGTTATTCTAAATCCAATTGGATTACTTTTGAACAACTGGGCACTGGGGTACCAGCCTGGTCAGCCCAGTTTAATTGGGTTTGGAAAGTAAACAAAATGCATGCAGATATTGTGGAGCCATCTTTACAGATGTGAGTTCAGAACAGAAATGTCAAAAGATGGCAGAGCTTCCAGTTTTAGTCCTTATGGCAAGAACAGGTAGTTCCAAGTGGGCGGACACTGGAAATGATGTCAGAGGTGTTATAGCCATCTGTCATTTGGTCTGCATAAGGAGGAAGAGAGAACAACATTAGGACGCAGTGCCAACCCTTGAAGTGGCAGTAGAATTACAGTCAGTACAGCCTTTCAGCTATGCTTTATTAATGAAAGTTATTAAAATATGTTACCAGCCTTTGAGCTGTCCCCTATACACACGTGCGTGACAATATGTTAAATATAGCAGCAGCCATAGCACAGACCCCAGACAGAAACCACTCTTAACTTCAGTTGATTCTGATACGGTTCCTCTTTACTTCTTGTGTATTGGTTAATTTCACACCCATCTACACCCTACACCCATAATAATATCATATGCACTACTTTGGTCGTATATTTTTGTTGCTTTCTCCTAGAATTCCAGCATGTTAGTAAAACATGAGCTTACTCATCTGAACCCATGCTGACTGTCAATAAAACTCCTGTTCTTGTAATATGTTTCTTTATTATTTCTTTAATTATTCCTCCCATTAATTTACCCCTAATGCACCCAAGCTTACTGGCATATAGTTGCTTGGACCTGCCCGATAATTTTTTTTATATAAGCACGGTACTATTAGAAGTTTTCCAGTCCTTTGAAACTTCCCCAGTGTGCAGTGATTTTGTAAAAATATGCATCAAGGGTTTATATATGTACTCACTAACCTACTTAACTTCTCCAGGAAAAATATTATCTGGTCCTGGCCATTTGTTTCATTTTAGCCTAAGGCTGGGCGATATATTGACTTTTTTAAAAACTGACATATTTTCATACAAGATACAGGATGAGACAATATTGTTTATAACAAGTCTATGTTGCGTTAAAATTATTCTCGTCAGTTCGTCTTTCTCTTCTCCCTGTTTGTCTCTCACATAACTTCTCCCTTTCCCACACAATTCACCCCTCCCCCACTGCTTCACTCTTTAAGTCCTGCAGGCAGAGACAGGATGTACACGGATAAAAACACAAAGGAAATTATTTAAGAAGAGCTGGTTTGTAAAAAGAAAAGCATTGACTCAATTATTTGGAGATAGTTCAGGTTCTAAGTGTCAGATGAGCGGCAGAATAATGTATTCTGTACAGAATGCACAAAACAAGTCCTTACAAAAACTTTGAGTGCTACTAGTCTTTTCCGCCATATACAACAGCACCATAAAATGCAGCACAAAGAGTATGTAAAAATGCTGCAGCTAAGACCATGGAGCCTTCCCAGCCTCCTGCCCTGAAACAAACCATGTTACAAAACTCATATACTCATGCTGTGCTAATGGAACAACATTACTAAAGCAATGGCTTATCATTTCATTGATTTTTTTCCCCTTTTCTCCTAGGGCTGAATATTTATATAAAAAAAAAAAAAAACCTCAGGTTTCTAAAAAGCATACAAAGCAATACTTTCTCACATAAATCAACATAAAACGTTTGTTGTTGCATGAAGTGTACTGTCACTGTATGTTACAGATCTGGCAGCAGCTGGGAGCATCAGCTGGGGATTGATCAGCTTATGCCATTACCTCACTTTCTTTTCAGATCTCGATCTCCAGATCAATTGCACAAAATCACAGTCCAATAAATCAAAGTCCAATTCAAAATAATATACACAAAATGTCATCTGTTGAGTATTTTGCTTTGCACATTCACTTCACTCTCTCGCCCAATGTTGATGCTATTCTAGACGTTGTTTACTATGTTCTACTCACACACACACACGAACGGATTTAATGTCAAGTCAACAAGTCTAACAGTCCTCCAAGCAAAGAGGGTCTGCCTATAACATAATGGTGAGTTTTATCGACATTTGTAGCTATTTTTCGCCCTCTGCCCGCTCTAAAAGAGTTAAGAGAAAAGTTTTATTGAACCACTTACAGAGCTAAATATGCCTATTGACCACAAGATTTGAAATATTTAAGCTTATACAGCTACCACCTATGAAATTTTGTTACATAAACTATCAGCCCTATTGGAGTATGTGTGTGTGTTTGTGACACTGATTGAGAGCCACAGTAGAGAAGAGACAGGAAAGTGAAGGGGACCGTGTGCTCTGTACTGCATGTGACTGCACCCGTCAAAACATGACGAGCAATGGGTGATGCCTCGGCAACATGCAACACCACATGTGGAGCTGTGTGAAAGTTTTTACGGCGGCTGGAGGTGCAATTCTGCCACCAACCCACAAGTTTTCCTTGGAAGTTGGAGGTCCGCTTGCAGGGCGGGTTGCAGGTTAACATCATACCCAGGAGCAAGCAGTTGCAATTAAGAGTCTTGCTCAAGTACCCAAAGAAGTTTTCTGATGGTTACAGGATTCAAACCAGCAACCACCACCAAATCCTTACCACCAGAGCCACCGCTCTGCTTAAGAAAAGACAGGAATGCATTTTAAATTCAGAAGTGTTTGAGATTGAAAAGGTCTAAAATTATACATCTATTTCACTCATTTGCTAGTGATTTTACCAAAATGGTTTAACTAAAACCATTTATAGATTACACATTACACAACACAGTTTACACACGTAATTAAATCTTATTCACCCATACTAAACACAGATGGATGTTAATTTGCCTTTGAGTGATCTGCCTCTTTACATAAAAATGAAAGTGATTTTAAAAGTTTTTATTTTGTGTGTTGCAGGACATGGTATTGATGATGCCCATATCACCTGTGCACATTTCTCAGTAAGAAAGTTGTCACTTGTTTTGTTTTGCCAGTTGTTAAATGTTTTGCTATTTCCACAAAGTCGTAGATGTTTGTGCAGAACTACACACTGCAGGAAGCACTTTAATAAAGAAAGAACTCCCCACTTCAGTGAAAGCCCACTTTTTAAAAAGCAACTCTGCCTTTTGTTATTTTAGCTCCATACCTTTTTCTGTTTACGTTTTCTTAATTGCACAGCTATGAGTCTTTTGTTATGCAGGAAAATAACATTATTTTATTTTATTCAAGGAGTATTATTATTTAATATATGCCGTTGGTTTATTTTTGAGCCAATTCTCATGTGCATCTACAGCTGTATGTTAATATAAATGCCTGTGTGACATTTGAGACATGTGGCTTTGACTTCGGACTGTCTTTTTGTTATTATTTTATGGGAAGAAAAAATACAGAGATACAGTGATCACTCGCTATATCACGTTTCGACTTTCACGGATTCACTTCATCACGGATTTTAAATGTAAGCATATCTAAATATATATCACAGATTTTTCGCTGGTTCGCGGATTTCTGCAGACAATGGGTCTTTTAATTTATGGTGCATGCTTCCTCAGTTTGTTTGCCCAGTTGATTTCATACAAGGGGCGCTATTGGCGGATGGCTTAGAAGCTACCCAATCAGAGCACGTATTACGTATTAACTAAGACTCCTCAATGATATACGATATGCTTCCCGCGCGGTGCTTGATTGTTTGCTTTTCTCTGTCTCTCTCACTCTCTCAGCCTGACGGAGGGGGTGTGAGCAGAGGGGCTGTTTTCACAGAGGCTGTTTGCCTAGAGGATACGGACGCTTTTCTAAAAAATGCTGCTTTATCGTGGTGCTTCGCATTACTTAAAAGCACAAAAGCACATATTGATTTTTTGATTGTTTGCTTTTCTTAGTGAGAGCTCTCTCTCTCTCTCTCTCTCTGAAATTCTCTGCTCCTGACGCACGCACTCCTTTGAAGAGTGAGAAAGAACTGTCATCTCTGTCTTGGCATGGAGCACAGTTTAAACTTTTGACTAAAGGGTGTTATTTCATGTCCAGAGGGCTCTAATAATGTTAACAGTGTGGGAGAGTTTATAAGGGTTTAAAATATATAAAAATAACCATACAAACATATGGTTTCTACTTTGCGGATTTTCATCTATCGCGGGGGGTTCTGGAACGCAAACCTCGTGATCAAGGAGGGATTACTGTATCGCCATTCAGCTAAAAAATGTTGACATATGATTTTTGGTCCATATCGCCCAGCCGTAGTTCAGCCCATTTAATCTGAGCTGCTCTTTTCCCTCTAAAAATTTCCAAATCAGTCAGTTCCTTCCAGCTCCTTTTCTGTTGTGTCTATCCTTCTTAAAAATGTGTAACCATCTATGTTATACTCATGCCTATCTTTATTACTTAGGCAGGTTTCTGTTATTGCTGTATCATTATTATGGTCAACTATATACAACACAACTCCATCTCACTTGTTTTGTTTTTGATACTTACAGCATTAAGGTAGGCAATTTTTTAATGTGTTAATGAATGTATTTTTGCACTTAAACTTTGGGTTAGAATTGACATTACTATGCATATTTGTTTTTACACTATTGTTTGTCCCCACATGTATAGTTCTTAACCTTACCTGTCCAAAACTCCCTGATACCAACCCCGTTTATGTACTGTGTATTGTTTTTCTCATTACATACAAAGGCAATGTCTATTTCTGTCTGACAAGATACTTAGTGTTGATAGGTGAAGTGAATGTCATACATTACTGGATTTACAATGCATTCACTTTAATTTAAAATATCCTTGTATTTCTTTTTTTATCACTTTTTTATATTTTAATTTTATTGAATTTTTTTTTAATCAAATAGCACTCCATACACATAACAAAAAAGAAAAAGGTTTGAAACAAATCAACCCAACCCCTGAGAAAGTAAACGCCAGCAGTGTAAAACTTTATGCTAGTAAAGACAAATGAATAGATAAAATAATTAATGAATACAGATAAATGGAGTAAAAGAAGGGAGAGAACCTGCTTCCTCAATTTAAATGCTTATTCTAAAATGTTATTGATTGATTAGATTCTGCCAGGTTTTGAAAAAGTTTTGTACAGATCCTCTGAGTGCGAATTTGATTTCTTCCAGTTTCAAATAGTACGTATATAACATCAGTTACCCACTGACTTAGAATAGGTGAATTAGGATTCTTCCAATTGAACAAGATAAGTCTACGTGCCAGTAGTGTAGTAAAGGAAATTACAGTTTGTTTCTCCTTCTCCACTTTAAGCTTGTCTGGAAGTACACCAAACACAGCTGATAGTGGATTAGGATGGATTGTGACATATAATAAGGCTGTCTGAAAGGCATTTAAAGATTTTGGTACAAAATGATGTTAATTTGGTGAAGGCCCAAAACATGTGACCCAGTGAGGCTGGAGCTTGATTGCAGTGTTCGCAGGTTGGATCTTACCCAGGAAACATTTTGGACAATTTTAAACGAGAGAGATGTGCTCAATATATAATATTAAGTTTAATAAGACTATGCTTTGTGCATATGAAGCATGAGTAAATTCTATGCATTACTATTTTCTACTCATTTTCTGAGATGTTGAGTGAGAGATCCTTTTCCCACTGTTCTCTTGGATCTTTGAAAGGCAGGGACTGTAAAATAGTTTTATATATTACAGGAATGCTGTCTGAGTCCTCGAGATTGAGCAATATTTTTTCCGGTATAGAGGTAGGTTGGAGGTAAAGAAAATTGGACAGGTTCTGTTTAACACTAGAATTACCAGAGCCTACGAAAAAACTTGTAATTCCGTCCCACCTTAAATCGCTTCTTAAATCCCTTCACACCTCTCCTCCAGCGCCCTTTGTCTTCTAAATGTGCTGATAAAGAGAAGCTTGGAGCAGCCGGCTATTCCATCCCCCCACCAATTTAGAACGTGTACGAACTTCTCCCAGCTCATGCCTTGATTGAGTATCTGGGAGTGAAGTGGAGTTTTAGAGTGGAAATAATAGATCGTTATTTGGAACACACGCATTTCATGTCTGTTCCGTTTCTACAGTAATCTGTGTCAACACATTGTTAAAACAGAAACGTTTTTTATATTCTAGTAGTAGATGACAAAATGTAGGCATAAACTATATAATGTATGAAACTTGAAGTCCAAATAGCAAAGAAACATTTTCACAAGAATAACACAATTGCGCTTTTATTCAAAAATATAACTGCAGAAACAGTAGTTTATTGTAACTGCCTCCGTGGTTCAATACAATCAGTTCCTGCTTGGGAATCAAAAGGTCACGAGTTCGATCCTGCACCACTCCATTTTGAGAAGTAAACTGCTCTTAGTCTTACTGTTTTAGAATAAAAGCATACATTTGATTTCAGTCTGTAACAGCCGGTGCAATTTATGATCCTTGTAAAGGTTAGCTTTTTTTTTAATTCACTTTTCATTCTCTCAGTCGCGTTCAGAATCAATCCATACAACCCCATCTGACACGGCTGTTTTCACTAAAGACGCGCTATAGCTCTGCAGTGTACCACGATGCATACTAACACACCCCCCCAAAACCCACCAACCGGGTTCTGACACACAGACGCTGGCGAAGCTGCCTTCTTCGTATCTCACCGTCACTTGCTTTTCTTTTTATTCAGTTTTATTGAGTGTTCCTGCCAGTCACCGCATGTTGCTGTATGCTGTTTCTTTTGTACTCCAGGACATGCAGAGGAAAGAATGGTAAAGAGCAGTAACTTCGGCGCTATATGCAATCATCAGACACTCCCCATCTGCCCATGTCGCTCAAACACAGGAACATATATTGGTGTAAAAGTATAACAAAAGTGCACTTTTATTCAAGTGCACTTTTTCCATCGCCTTTTCCTGTAAGAGGCAATGTACACACTTCTCTCTATGCTGTGGTTTCTATTACACACCTGAAAGAAAGAGGCAATATATGTGAAAATATAATCGCACTAATGCAATATTATTTGAAAACGAACAGTGTCAGATCGGGTGTGAATTTATGCAGGAACTGGAAATTCTCTGATCGGGACCTTCCCCCAGGGAAGAAAGTACAGTGTCAGGTGCTCATTCAGTGTAATAGAAACCATAGCACAGAGAGGTGTGTACACTGCAACAAGTACACGTGTCGTAAATGTAGGAAGGACGGTCCTTGGGTGTGTGGGAACTGTTAATATTTGAATGTGATGATGTTATACAGCACGGAATGAAAATCAGCACTTCTTAGCATTGCACCATGCAAGCTGTCGTATCAATCGTTTACTGTAACTTGCTTTCTTTTTTCTTCGGTTATACAGGTAGTTTTAAATAAAAGTTCACTTGTTTTGTTTGCTAAATGAAGTGTCTGTGTGCACTTTTCGTGGCATTACACATGTATTTTTTGAGCATGCTCAAACACAGGAACATAAGTATTGAAAAGTATAACAAAACAACGGGCAGATGGGGAGTGTCTGATGATTGCATATAGCGAAGTTACTGCTCTTTACCATTCTCTCCTCTGCATGCCCTGGAGTACAAAAGAAACAGAATACAGACGCGCAATAGCTCTGCGTTGTACCACGATGCATACTAACGCATCCCCCCAAAGGGTTCTGACGCACAAAAGTTGGCGAAGCTGCCTTCTTCATATCTGACCGTCACTTGATTTTCTTTTTATTCAGTTTTATTGAGTGTTCCTGCCAGTCCCGCATGTTGCTGTATGCTGGATATTTCCACATATATTGTCTCTTTCTTTCAGGTGTGTAATAGAAACCACAGCATAGAGAGAAGTGTGTACATTGCTTCTTACAGGAAAAGGCGATGGAAAAAGTGCACTTGAATAAAAGTGCACTTTTGTTATACTTTTACACCAATATATGTTCCTGTGTTTGAGCAACACGGGCAGATGGGGAGTGTCTGATTATTGCATATAGCGCCGAAGTTACTGCTCTTTACCATTCTTTCCTCTGCATGTCCTGGAGTACAAAAGAAACAGCATACAGCAACATGCGGGGACTGGCAGGAACACTCAATAAAACTGAATAAAAAGAAAATCAAGTGACGGTGAGATACGAAGAAGACAGCTTCGCCAGCGTTTGTGTGTCAGAACCCGGTTGGTGGGTTTTGGGGGGGTGTGTTAGTATGCATCGTGGTACACTGCAGAGCTATAGCGCGTCTTTAGTGAAAACAGCCGTGTCAGATGGGGTTGTATGGATTGATTCTGAAGCGACTGAGAGAATGAAAAGTGAATTAAAAAAAAGCTAACCTTTACAAGGATCATAAATTGCACCGGCTGTTACTGACTGAAATCAAATGTATGCTTTTATTCTAAAACAGTAAGACTAAGAGCAGTTTACTTCTCAAAACGGAGTGGCGCAGGATCGAACTCGTGACCTTTTGATTCCCAAGTGGGAACTGATTGTATTGAACCACGGAGGCAGTTACAATAAACTGCTGTTTTTTGCAGTTATATTTTTGAATAAAAGCGCAATTGTGTTATTCTTGTGAAAATGTTTCTTTGCTATTTGGACTTCAAGCTTCATACATTACATAGTTTATGCCTACATTTTGTCATCTACTACTAGAATATAAAAAACATTTCTGTTTTAACAATGTGTTGACACAGATTACTGTAGAAACGGAACAGACATGAAATGCGTGTGTTCCAAATAACGATCTATTATTTCCACTCTAAAACTCCACTTCACTCCCAGATATTTATTCAAGGCATGAACTGGGAGAAGTTCGTACATGTTCTAAATTGGTGGGGGGATGGAATAGCCGGCTGCTCCAAGCTTCTCTTTATCAGCACATTTAGAAGACAAAGGGCGCTGGCGGAGAGGTGTTAAGGGATTTAAGAAGCGATTTAAGGTGGGACGGAATTACGAGTTTTTTCGTAGGCTCTGGTAATTCTAGTGTTAACGAAGTTTCAAATTTGAAAGTAGTGAAAGAAATGTGTTTCACGGAAGTTAAATTTGAAGTGTAATTGTTCATAGGATGCAAAAATGTCTATGTAAAGATCTCTAAGTGATTTAATCACAGATATTTTCGAGATATTAAAAATGGTGTACGTTTGAGAGGGTGGGAAAAGGTGGTTCTTTGTGCAAAGGTGCCACAAATAAAAGCTTCTCTATCTTAAAATACTCCCTACATTGGATCCATATTCTGATTGAGTGAAAAACAAATTGGGTTGTTAGTATATTGGTGATAACTTGTATTAATAGGGGTACAAATCAAGGAATATAAAGAAGTACTGCAGGATTTTATTTCTATTGTGGACCAAGCCTGTGTATGTTCGTCTGCTTCGGTCCGTATCCAGGTTTTTATAGTTTGTATATTTGCTGCCTAGTAATAAAAGTGAAAGTTAGATAGAGCCTTGGGTCTTTGTAGGGTCACCCTTTGAATATGTGGATGTTTTGAAATTCAAATAAATTAGGCTATGGTTGAGTCTAATTTCTTAAAAAATAATCTATTGATGTATATTGGAATGTTTTGAAATAAAAAGAGAAGCTTAGGAAGGATATTTGTCTTAACAACGTTAATTCTTCCAGTTAGAGTGAGATGAAGGGTTGACCATCTATGCATGTCTTGCTCATTTCCATACAGATGGCAACATTTTGTTGATAAAGAGCTTTATATTTACTTGTGATGTTTACCCCTAGGTATTTAAACTGATCTGAGATGATAAAAGGGAAGTTGTCCAATCTAATATTGTATGCTTGCGAATTCACTGGGAAGAGCACACTTTCAGTCAAATTGATTCTGAGACCAGAAATCTTTTGAAATTCTTTTAGTGCTGTTAGGACTGGAGGCACAGTATTTTGTGGGTCTGATATATACAGTACCATATCATCTGCATATAGAGAAACTTTCTGTTCCAGTCCTTCTCTGATAATCCCCTTTATTTCAATAGCATATCGATAGTGAATTGTGAATGGCTCAATGGCAACTGCAAAAAGCATTGGTGACAAGGAGCATCCTTGTCTAGTACCACGCTGTAGTTTAAAGTAGTAATAGTTGTTAATACAAATTGAATCTTCTGGATTGGTATACAGTAATTTTATCCATGCACAAATGTTCGGGCCAAACTCAAATTTCTCCAATGTAGTGAAAAAATAGTTCCATTCAACCATGTCAAATACTTTTTCTGCATCCAATGATAATATCATCTCTGGGGTGTTTGACTTTGTTGGTGAATATATTACATTAAACAGGCATCAAAGATTGGAAGCTAAGTGTCTGCCTTTAATAAATCCAGTTTTGTCTTGTGATATTACTGACGGCAGCACTTTCTCCATCCTTCTATCTAGGACTTTGGAGAGTATCTTAACATCATTATTCAGAAGTGATACTGGTCTGTGTGATGCACATTTTAATAAGTCCTAAGTAATTAATGCTTGACAAAGTTTGAGGTAGAATCTTATTTTCTCTAGCTTCTGTAAATGTTGCTAATAGAATGGGGGGGCCTAGCTGAGTTGAGAATTTCTTATAATATTTGCCTGGGTAGCCATCAGGGCCTACTGCTTTCCCACTCTGCAGAAAATGTATACCATCTAGTAATTATGATAGTGCTAGAGGTTTCCTCTCCCCTAGAGTATTCATTTGTGGTATCTGTAATCTGTCCAGTAATGCTCTAGATTGTGACTTGTCATCTTTAATCTCAGTAAAGTATAAGGATTTATAGTAGTCTCTAAATATGTGCATTAGATTTTTATGGTCAATGATTTTGTCTCTGTTTGTGCTGGTGATTGCTGGGATTGCATTGCAAACTTCTTGCTTGTGGATTTGTTGAGCTAAGATCTTATCAGCTTTCTCTCCATGTTTATAATAATGGTGTCTTGATTTAAGTATGAGTTGTTCAGTTTCTTTAGATGTTAAGAGGTTGAGCTCTAAATGCAGAGCCTGCCTTTTACTATGAAGCGTCTCACTTGGACACTTGGCATTTTCTTGATCTATTCTAGTAATTCTGTTGATTACATCTGATACCTTATTGGTTTCCAGTTCATTTTTGTGGGAAAGATATGAGATAAAATATGTCCTCTTAAGAAGGCCTTCAAGGTTTCCCAGAGTGTTCCTCCAAAAATTTCAGAGGGTATTTTTGTCTCTAAAAAAAAATGCTTGGATATAAATTCTGTACAGTTCTTGTCTGCTAATAAAAGTAGATTAAGATGCCATATGCAAGATGAGTATGTGGGGCATAGTGAATGTAACTTCAAAATCAAGGAGGCATGGTCAGAAATAATTAGCATCATACTTATAAGATTTAATCATACACAAGAAGTTGTTATCTACAAAAAAATAATCAATTTTTGAGTAGCAATGATGCATTGGTGAGTAGAAGAAATTTGCGTTTGGGTTTAGAAATCTCCAGGGGTCTGATAAGTTGTGGTTAGTTACAAACTGTATAATTGTCTTTGCGGTGTTGGATGTCATTGCCCCTGTAGCCGGAGAACGATCTAGATCTTGATTTTAAACACAATTAAAGTCCCCAGCGATTATAATTTTCACATTGGGAATGGATGCAAATACATTTTGCCATGAATTCCCTATCTTTGACATTGGGTGCATAAATATTTATTAAAATCACTTTACAGTTAAATTACCTGTGACAATCACATATCTCCCCTAAGCATCAGATACCACAAATTAAATTGTTCTATGTATAATAATTCCCACAACTCTAGTTTTCTTTTTTAATATGTATATTTGTCCTGATAATCCAAAAAATTTTTTTCAGTTCATACAAATTCTATTGAGAGTTATAAGTTCAAGTGGTGGTTGACGTAAGCAGAATTACCTCCGATATATTGATGTATTTGTTGTTTTTTTTTTTGTGCATGACCATAGAGTTCTCTGCTTTGATCTTAGTATTTTTTTTTTTTACTTTTTTACAGAAAATAATGCATGTCATAAAAACTTAAGAGGAGCAATGTGCTATAGCTTAAGTTATAATGGAAGAGACTGTATGGACCTCAGCTGTGCATTAACTTGTGTAATATGTTAAGCCTTTCTCACTAATACTGTGTCTTTCTTTGGTCTAGTGGACTTTGTGCATTGGCTGTGCGTGGTCTCAATGGATGAACTAGAATCACTTCATCATCCTCGCATGTTCAGCTTGCAGAAGATTGTAGAAATCTCATATTACAACATGAACAGAATCCGGCTACAGTGGTCTAGGATCTGGCAAGTGATTAGAGATCATTTCAATAAGGTGAGTTTGGTACGAATGAAGTGACTAGTTTTTTTTCTTGTGCTTGTTGTGGAATAACCATTGCTCAGTTTGTGTTTTAAAATGTTTTGTATTTATATTGGATTTCTCTTTTATTTTATATTAGTATTGTTTATGTAAGTGCCATTAATTAGAGTTGAATTAAGTAAAATGAACTACCTTTTAAAGATTACTACCGTTAAGGACATTGCCTTAATTTAGTAGTAGTAGTATTTGTAATAAGTACAGTTTAATAATTCTCTTCTGGAAAAAGCAGGATTTAGAGAGAATAGAAATATGACTATTAATGTAAAAAAAAAATGCTCCTCCTTGAACCGTCACCTTATCGTGGTGGAGGGGTTTGCGTGTCCCAATGATCCTAGGAGCTATGTTGTCCGGGGCTTTATGCCCTGGTAGGGCCACCCAAGGCAAACTGGTCCTAGGTGAGGGATGAGACAAAGAGCGGTTCAATAAACCTCTGATGAAGAATAAAAACCTTGGACAACATTTTCCCTTGCCTGGACGCGGGTCACTGGGGCCCCCCTCTGGAGCCAGGCCTGGAGGTGGGGCTCGATGGCGAGCGCCTGGTGGCCGGGCCTGCACCCATGGGGCTCGGCCGGGCACAGCCTGGGCTCACCACCTATGGGAGGGGCCAAGGAGGTTGGGTGCAGTGTGAGTTGGGTGGTGGCCGAAGGCAGGGACCTTGGCGGTCTGATCCTCGGCTACAGAAACTGGCTCTTGGGACGTGGAATGTCACCTCTCTGAAGGGGAAGGAGCCTGAGCTAGTGCGTGAGGTCGAGAGGTTCCGGCTAGATATAGTCGGACTCACCTCGACGCACAGCTTGGACTCTGGAACCAATCTCCTTGAGAGGGGCTGGACTCTCTACCACTCTGGAGTTGCCCCCGGTGAGAGGCGCCGAGCAGGTGTGGGCATACTTATTGCCCCCCGACTCGGAGCCTGTGCATTGGGGTTTACCCCGGTGGATGAGAGGGTGGCCTCCCTCCACCTGCAGCAGTTTGGAGTATCCACCCTTTTTGGAGTCTCTGGAGGGGGTGCTAGAGGGCATACCTTCTGGGGATTCCCTCGTTTTGCTTGGAGACTTCAATGCTCATGTGGGCAATGACAGTGAGACCTGGAAGGGTTTGATTGTGAGAAATGGCCCCTCCGATCTGAACCCGAGTGGTGTTTTGTTATTGGACTTCTGTTATCGTCACGGATTGTCCATAATGAACACCATGTTCAAGCATAAGGGTGTTCATATGTGCACTTGGCACCAGGACACCCTGGGCCTCAGGTCGATGATCGACTTTGTGGTTGTGTCGTCGGACTTGCGGCCATATGTCTTGGACACTCGGGTGAAGAGAGAGGGATCACACTCCTCAGCCTCCCTGGAAAAGTCTATTCGGGGGTTCTGGAGAGGAGGGTCCATCGGATAGTCAAACCTCGGATTCAGGAGGAACAGTGTGGTTTTCGTCCTGGTCGCGGAACAGTGGACCAGCTCTTCACCCTTAGCAGAGTCCTGGAGGGTGCATGGGAGTTTGCCTGACCGGTCTACATGTGTTTTGTGGACTTGGAAAAGGCGTTCGACCGTGTCCCTCGGGGAATCCTGTGGGGTGCTCCGGGAGTATGCGGTACCGGATCCCCTGATAAGAGCTGTTCGGTCTCTGTACAACCGGTGTCAGAGCTTGGTCCGCATTGCCGACAGTAAGTAGAGCCCGTTTCCAATGAGAGGGACTCCGCCAGGGCTGCCCTTTGTCACCGATTCTGTTCATAACTTTTATGGACAGAATTTCTAGGCGCAGCCAGGGTGTTGAAGGGGTCGGTTTGGTGGACTCAGGATTGGGTCACTGCTTTTGCAGATGATGTTGTCCTGTTTGCTTCATCAGGCCATGATCTTCAGCTCTCTCTGGATCGGTTCGCAGCTGAGTGTGAAGCGGCTGGGATGAGAATCAGCACCTCCAAATCCGAGAGCATGGTCCTCAGCCAGAAAAGAGTGGAGTGCCCTCTTTAGGGTTGGGGGAGAGATCCTGCCCCAAGTGGAGGAGTTCAAGTATCTCGGGGTCTTGTTCACGAGTGAGGGAAGAATGGAGCGTGAGATCGACAGGCGGATCGGTGCGGCATCCGCAGTGATGCGGGCTCTGCATCGGTCTGTCATGGTGAAAAAGGAGCTGAGCCATAAGGCAAAGCTCTCAATTTACCAGTCGATCTACGCTCCTACCCTCACCTATGGTCATGAGCTATGGGTAGTGACCAAAAGAACGAGATTGCAAATACAAGTGGCTGAAATGAGTTTCCTCCGCAGGGTGTCTGAGCTTTCCCTTAAAGATAGGCTGAGAAGCTCAGTCATCCGGGAGGGGCTCAGAGTAGAGCCGCTACTTCTTCGCATCGAGAGGAGTCAGATGAGGTGGCTCGGACATCTGATCCGGATGCCTCCTGGACGCCTCCCTGGTGAGGTGTTCCGGGCACATCCAACCAGGAGGAGGCCCCGGAAGACCCAGGACACGCTGGAGGGACTATGTCTCCCGGCTGGCCTGGGAACGCCTTGGGATTCTCCCGGAAGAGCTGGAAGAAGTGGCCGGGGAGAGGGAAGTCTGGGCCTCTCTGCTTAAGCTGCTGCCCCCACGACCCGACCTCAGATAAGCGGAAGAGGATGAATGGATGGATGTAAAAATATAACTGATTTTTCAGTAAATTTAGCTGAAGTAAATTTCAAGCCCTTGGGAAATAATAGCAAGTACTTTTGTTTTCTTTTTAATTTGAATATAAATAATTATTACTCCTTCACAGTTTTATATTATGATATAAATTACTTGACTAAAGAAGTATCATTTGGTATAAATTACAAATATAGCTGGAAGTAAATAGGAATAAATTTAATTTCCTATGTGAGGGATACGTTCCATGCTTTATTTATTTTAAAACAACATCTTACATAACCTTAAAAGTGCAACAAATTCTGCTCTGCCTGCAAGCTTTATTATGATTATTAATATCTTTAAATATACGTGTGTAGTGATCTTATTTTATGGGAGAATGCACTAGATATCATATGTATGTATTTTATATATATATATTTTTTATTATTTGATTATTTCTTTTTGCATGCCTTGTTGAGGTCAGAATACTGGGTCACCCATTGTACAATGCCTTGGAACAATTTTCTGGTTAAAGTCCTTCCTCGAGGGACCAATGGAGCAGGATCCCTTCTGGCAGTAGAATCTGAACCAGCAACCTCCCAGATACAAGCACAGATCCACAGCCACAGAGCCTCCACTCTGCCTTGAACCCGCACTGTTTTACAAATCACAGACTTATAACCACAGGCTATAACATATGAAGTGTTCTTGAGTGGGAAAAGAAAATGAGAAGGTTGTCCTTGTTTTATTGTAACCTACATATTGTGGCAGACAACCAGGGACCTTGCCCCACCAGGGCACCTGGAGCAGGGAAGGACCTTATATAATATATATATATATATATATAATTGGTAAGGTTTCTAAACTCTTTTGGGATTCCCCCCAATGGGATTACATGCCAAAAAGTGTCCTGAAGTGCGATGGCCGTGTCTGTGGAAAATAGCTTATCGGTTGCCAGGGCAACCTCGGGCTCCCAGCGCTGTGGCAGCTTGCCGTGAAAAAGAATCTGAAAAGATCACGGTCATGCTATGAACACCTACCGTTAATGGGTGATGCAAGGTACTTTATACCTGTAGGGAACAGTATTACTTGGCCATTAACCTGGCTACGACACTGCTTGATTGCTGTGTCTGTGTATAGGAGAGTGGTAGACCCTGTTACAATAAATAACCATGTTGTTCCTGTTTCAAGCTGAATAAAGTTGGTTTTGCTAAAGTACTGAGACTCAGCCTCATGTTTTGTGGTGCAAGACAGGGACTCGCATGTCACAATATATATATTTATATCACTTTATATCAACATGCGGACAACAAGACAGATTTCTATACCGGATTGGTTGAGACCTGGGTTAACAACAACTGCCACCAGTACTGTTAGTCAACAGGGTGCTGGTGGAAATTGGGCTACTTTTGGCCGAAGAAAGAGAGGAAGAGGGGGGAGACATGTCCAGAGGAAAGAGGAGAGGAGGAAGATAAAGAGAGTGGAACTGAGGGTAGGAACTTTGAATGTTGGCAGTATGACTGGTAAGGGGAGAGAGTTAGCTGACATGATGGAGAGAAGGAAGGTTGATATGTTGTGTGTGCAAGAGACTAGATGGAACGGAAGTAAGGTCAGGTGGATCGGAGGTGGACTCAAATTTTTCTATCATGGTGTGGATGGGACAGGAAATGGGGTAGGGGTTATTCTGTAGGAACAGTATGTCAAGAGTGTTTTGGAAGTGAAAAGAGTGTCAGACAGAGTAATTATTATGAAGCTGGAAATTAGGGGTGTGATAATGAATGTTGTTGTGCATATGCCCCGCAAGTTGGATGTGCGATGGATGAGAAAAATAATTTCTGGAGTGAGTTGGATAAAGTGATGAATAGTGTTCCTAAGGGACAGAAACTGGTGATTGGAATGGATTTCAATGGACATGTTGGTGAAGGAAATGGAGGAGACAAGAAGGTGATGGGTAGGTATGGTGTCAAGGAGAGGAATGAAGAAGGTCAGATGATAGTAAATTTTGCAAAAAGAATGGGCATGGCTGTGGTGAATACATATTTTAATAAGAGGGAGGAACATATGTTGATATACAAGAGTGGAGGAAGATGCACTTAGATAGATTAAATCCTATTCAGAAGAGTCAATCTGAAGGAGACTAAAGACTGCAAAGTGGTGGCAGGGGAAAGTGTAGTTAAGTAGCATAGGATGGTGGTCTGTAGGATGACGTTGGAAATCAAGAAGAGGAAGAGAGTGAGGGCAGAACCAAGGATCAAATGGTGGAAGTTGACAAAGGAACACTGTAAGGTTGAGTTTAGGGAGGAGGTGAGACAGGCACTGGGTGGTAGTGAAGAGTTACCATACGGTAAGGTGTAAGATGAAGAGAGATGTGGTGAAGGCTTAAGAAAAAGCGTACGATGAGATGTATGAGAAGTTAGAAACTAACGAGGGAGAAAAGGACCTGTACCGATTGGCTGGAAAGAAGGACAGAGCTGGGAAAGATGTGAAGCAGTTTATGGTGATAAAGGATAAAGTTGAAAACGTACTCACAAGCAAAGAGGGTGTGTTGAGAAGATGGAAAGAGTTCTTTGAGAGGCTGATGAATGAAGAGAATATGAGAGAGAGAAGGTTGGACAATGTGGAGATAGTGAATCGGGAAGTGCAAAGGATTAGCAAGGAAGAAGTCAGGACAGCTATGAAGAGAATGAATAATGGAAAGGCCGTTGGTCCAGATTACATACTTGTGGAAGCATGAAGATGTTTAGGAGAGATGGAAGTGGAGTTTTTAACAAGATTGTTTAATGGAATCTTGGAAAATGAGAGGATGCCTGAGGAGTGGAGAAGAAGTGTACAGGTGCCAATTTTTAGGAATAAAGGGGATGTGCAGAGCTGTAGTAACTGCAGGGGAATAAAATTGATGAAGCATAGAATGAAGTTATGGTAAAGAGTAGTGGAAGCTAAATTTAGAAGGGAAGGTGATGATTAGTGAGCAGCAGTATAGTTTCATGCCAAGGAATGGCACCACAGATGCAATGTTTGCTCAGAGGGTGGTGATGGAGAAATATAGAGAAGGCCAGATGGAGTTGCATTGTGTCTTTGTGGACCTGGAGAAAGCATATGACAGGGTGCCCCCAAGAGGAGCTGTCATTTTGTATGAGGAAGTCAGGAGTGGCAGAGTAGTATGTGAGAGTTGTACTGAATATGTACGAAGGAAGTGTAACAGTGGTGATGTCTGCAGTAGGAGTGACGGATGCATTCAGCGTGGAGGTGGGATTACATCATGGATTGGCTCTGAGCCCTTTTTTCTTTGCAGTGGTGATGGACAAGTTGACAGATGAGATTAGACAAGAGTCCCCTTGGACTATAATGTTTACGGATAACATTGTGATCTGTAGTGAGAGCAGGTTGAAGAGACCCAGGAGAGGTAGAGATATGCTCTTGAGAGGAGAGGAATGAAGGTCAGTAGGAACAAGATAGAATGCATGTGTGTAAATGAGAGGGAGATCAGTGGAGTGGTGAGGATGCAGGGAGTAGAGTTGGCAAAGGTGGATGAGTTTAAATACTTGGGATCAACAGTACAGAGTAACAGAGATTGTGGAAGAGAGGTGAAAAAGAGAGTGCAGGCAGGGTGGAATGGGTGGAGAAGTGTGTCAGGAATAATTTGTGACAGACGGGTGTCAGCAAGAGTGAAAGGGAAGATCTACAGAATGGTAGTGAGACTAGCTTTGTTATATGGGTTAGAGATGGTGTCTCTGACCAGAAAGCAGGAGACAGAGCTGGAGGTGACAGAGTTATAGATGCTAAGATTTGCATTGGGTATGACAAAGATGGACAGGATTAGAAATGAGTAAATTAGAGGGTCGGCTCAGGTTGGACAGTTGGGAGACAAAGTCAGAGAGGTAAGATTGCGTTGGTTTGGACATGTGCAGAGGAGAGATGTTAGGTATATTTGGAAAAGGATATTAAAGATAGAGTTGTCAGGTAAGAGGAAAAGAGGAAGGCCTAAGAGGAGGTTTATGGGTGTGGTGAGAGAGGACATGAAGGTAGTGGGTGTGAAAGAGCAAGATGCAGAGGACAGGAAGACAGAACAAGATGATCTGCTGTGGCGACCTCTAACGGGAGCAGCCAAGAGAAAAAAAAGAAGAAAGAGAGTGTGTGTATATATATATATATATATATATATATATATATATATATATATATATATATATATATATATATATCATGGCATTCGTAGTCTGAATCACAATCTGATTGTATGGGTGGTTACCTACCAGGTAACGCTTGTGGTTTCTCTGCAAATTGGCGAACATCCGCCATGGTGCCCTCTTTCAGTTGCGAGAAGCAATAGAATGGTTTAATAGTTTACTGTCAAATAATGCAAAGCGTACGCAACACGTGTTTCTCCCTAATTCTGGGCTCATCAAGCGTACTCACTCACTGCACTGCACCCCCTCTCGGGGAATCAAACCTTGGACGTCAGCATACTAATGCAGAAAGTATATATATTGTGACGGACAGCCGGGTCCCATTCCCGGCCAGGACGCCTCTGATGCATATGTCCCGGGGGAGCCATCATGGACTTTGCAATACCTCCCCCGGGGCGCTTGGGGCAGTCTCCCTGGCAGTGGATTCCTCCTCAATCTCCCCCGTGGCTCCATGGAACATGGAGTCCACCACAACAGCCCGGTTGGGAGATGGGGTGGCCGCTAGGGGGTGCTGCAGAGATCCAGCCACCACACTGGACGGTTTATCAGCCCCACCCGGAGGTGCAATTAAGACCAGCTGGTCAGGCACCTGGATCACTCCCGGGTGGGGCATAAAAGGGCCTGCCTCCCAGCAATCGAGGCCAGAATCGGGAGGAAGAGGACGAGGTTGCCTGGGAGGAGTGGTGGAACAGGAAGGTTTGGTGTTGTGCTTTATTTGTGCTTTGGACTGTGTTTGGGCTGTGTGGCACGGGGAAGACGTGTCACACAGCTGAAGAAAAAATAAATATTTGTGAGTGTGAACACGTGCCTCTGCCTATTCTATGCCGGGTCGGGCGCTATAAAGCCTTGTTTATATATATATATATATATATATATATATATATATATATATATATATATATATATATATATATATATATATATATATATATATATATATATATATATATATATATATATATATATAGGGTGGTCCAGATCTAATTATGCAATTTTCATTACGCTATAACTTAGTTAATAGTTTATTACATAGAAAATCACCCAAAAAATCTGGACCATCGAGAAGTTTGCGAACTGACGACATGAAGAATCGTCTTTGCGCCGAACTGGAATCGTCTCCGCATAAATCAAATGTCATCTAGACGATCTGGATCTGCATAGTTAGATCTGGACCACCCTGTATACTAGCTGTGTAAGCCCAGGGTCCTAGAAACTACTGAAATTGTCAGTAAAAAATTGAAATGTAAAGATGTCAGGTAATTGAAAGGAACTACTCTAGGCAACTCTGTCCTGGGAGGATTCATTTTGCTTGTGCTTTAGCAGCTGGAGAAAAAGTAAAATGGATGCCGTTCTACCGATGTTAGCAGCTAAGCTTTCTTCTGTAGTTTCGTTTTGCTGACATGCTTGCCTTGCTTGTGTTATTAGCGGCTAAGTGAGTTTTCTGTTTCATCAGAGGTGGAGCTATTACCCCAACTCCACCTCTCACTTCCAGGCTGGACAGACAGACACACACACTTTCACGCATAGACATTTATATATAAGATACTAGCAGAATACCCGCGCTTCGCAGCGGAGAAGTAGTGTGTTAAAGAAGTTATGAAAAAGAAAAGCAAACATTTTAAAAATAACGTAAGATGATTGTTAATGTAATTGTTTTGTCATTGATATGAGTGTTGTTGTCATATCTATCTATTTATATATATATATTTATGTATATCTGTATATATATATATATATATATATATATATATATATATATATATACACACTGTGTGCACAATTATTAGGCAAGTGAGTATTTTGACCATATCATCATTTTTAATGCATATATTCCAACTCCAAGCTGTATTAACTTGAATGCTTATTGGATTTAAGCACGTTTAGTTTTCCTCAGGCAAAATGGGCCAAAAAAGAGATTTAACTGACTCTGAAAAGTCAAAAATTGTAAAAAGTCTTTCAGAGGGATGCAGCACTTTTGGAATTGCTAAGATATTGGTGTGTGATCACAGAACCATCAAACATTTTGTTGCAAATAGTCAACAGGGTCGCAAGAAACGTGTTGAGAACAAAAGATGCAAATTAGCTGCCAAAGATTTGAGAAGAATCAAACGTGAAGCTACCAGGAACCCATTATCCTCCAGTACTTTCATATTCCAGAGCTGCAGCCTACCTTGAGTGCCCAGAAGTACAAGGTGTTCAGTGCTCAAAGACATGGCCAAGGTAAGGAGGGCTGAAACCCAACCACCACTGAACAAGAAACATAAGTTGAAACGTCAAAACTGGGTGAAGAAATATCTGAAGACAGATTTTTCAAAGGTTTTATGGACCGATGAGATGAGAGTGACTCTTGATGGACCAGATGGATGGACCTGTGGATCAGTAATGGGCACAGAGCTCCACTCCAACGTGGAGGTGGGGTACTGGTATGAGCTGGTATTTTTAAAGATGAGCTAGTTGGACCTTTTTGCATTGAAGATGAACTCAAAATCAACTCCCAAACCTACTGCCAGTTTTTCGAAGACACTTTCTTCAAACAGTGATACAGGAAAAAGACCATGATTTTATGCAGGCCAATGCTCCATCACTTGCATCGAAGTTCTCCACTGCGTGGCCAGCCAGTAAAGGCCTTAAAGATGAAGGAATAATGACATGGCCCCCCTTCCTCATCTGACCTAAACCCTATCGAGAACTTGTGGGCACTTCTTAAACGCTAGATTTACGGGGGAGAAAAACGATACACCTCTCTGAAGAGTGTCTGGGAGGCTGTAGTCACTGCTCCACAAAAAGCTGATCGTCAACAGATCAAGAAACTGGCAGACTCCATGAATGGAAAGGCTTATGACTGTTATTGGAAATAAGGGTGGCTATATTGGTCATTGATTGATTGATTTATTTTTTTTGAAATGTCAGAGATGTTTATTTGTAAATTTTGAGGTGTTTGTTTATTATTCTCACTATAACAGATGAAAATAAACAAGTGAGATGGGAAAATTTTCATTTTTCCTTTAGTTGCATAATAAATCTACACACTAATAGTTGCCTAATAATTGTGTGCACATATGTATTCCCCTGATGATGTTCACACTCACATTTCCGTTGTGAAACATATTAAAATTAATCCTCAAAAATACAACTTGCCTAATAATTGTGCACACAGTGTGTGTATATATATATATATATATATATATATATATATATATATATATATATATATATATATATATATATATCTGTATATATATATATATATATATCTGTATAGGATGACATCTCAGGTGAGAGACTCCTCAGAACTACACTAGTTTGAATGGAGTTGAGCAGTGTGAGGTTTTTTTGCCTGAATTCTTCTTACAGTTTTGAGGACCTGATTGCAGGGCTGGATGCAGGTTAACGTCATATCCAAGATGGAGCAATTACAGTTTAAGGGCCTTGCTCAAGAGGCTACAGGAGTGGAATCACTTATGGCATTTTACGGGATTCGGACCTTCCAATTGCTGCCGTAGATCCTTAGCCTCAGAGCCACCACTCCATCCATTTTAGAGAACCGATTTAAATTACTGCCTTTCTTACAATAAAGTAAGAGAAGCACAGTTTGTCTTATTTTTTTTTTTTTGTGTTTTGACTCTACATGCAAGATCAGCTGATGAAACTAGTTTGTTTGCTTAACTGCTTGACTGTACCATGTTTGAATATCACTTTAAAACATTAATTTGAATTAAACGATTAAACAACAAAAAAAAAAAAAAGCACCAAGGCCTACAGTGAGTGAAAAAAAAATACAATAGAAAAATATCTACCCATGAGAACCTACACTTTGAGTGACAAAGAAAAATAGTGCAATAGGAACTTGTCTTGCTGTTACTCATGTGGATGTATGTAATGGCAGGTGAGACAGAGCAAGTGTATAGAAGGGCTTTTTCTTCTATAACAGATCTGACTGTATACCCCAGTGAAGGGAGTACTGTCTTTGGACTTTCATACATTTTAAACACAATGTAATAAGTATTATATCAACCAGCAACAAAACAGTAGCAGTTACAGTACTGCGAAAAAGTAGTTTTCCCATTCCTGATATCCCATATTTTTCTAAATGTGTCACAATGAATGGCTTCTGATCTTTAGACAAAATGTAGTATTAGATACATGGAATCATAGTAAACATACAGAATTTCTTAATAGCTACTATATATACAATATTTAAGTACTAAAGCTAACCAATGTTTGTTTTACCCAGGTAAAAAGTTAACTGTTCCCTTAGTTACTCAGCTGACAAAAGGTTACTGATAAATTGACTAGCCACTGCCAGGTCTGAGTCTGATTGTAGCCAGCCCTGTTAAATTTATATCTCATCATATATTGACCCTAATCATGAAATTGAAGTAGTTACCATTAAGTTTCCAGAAGAACACTGTGCCACAATCTTCAAAATTCCATAAGAGATTAGGAAAACGTTTGCTAAATCTTACAAATCAGGAAAGGGTTACAGAGCCATTTCTAAGGCTCTGAGACTCCACCACACCACATTGGAACAGTGATGAATCCCAAGAAAGGTTGTCCTGCCACATGCACCCCAAGAACACAGTGACAACTAATTCAGGAAGTCACAGAGGACCCATCAGAGGAACTGCATGCCTCACTAGTCATTATTCATGTTTTCTCAACAAAACAAGTAAAACACTTTGGATGACATAGGGATCATTATTTCTGGTGTAAAGCTAATAGTGTATTTGACTGTAAGAACATTATACCTACAATAAAACATAGGAGTCGTAGTGTGATGATGTGGGAACACTTTGCTGGCTTAAGTACTGAAAGACCTGCCATTATTGATGTAACCATGAATTCTGCACTTTTAATAGGATATTCTTAAGGAGGATGCTTGGTCATCTGTCAATGACTTGAGGCTAAACCATAATTTGGTTATGCATTAAGACAATGACCCAAAACACAAAAGCAAGTGTACTAAATATCTCAGAAGAAACAAAATTAAAGTTCTGGAGTACCCTTTCCAAAGTCATGGCTTTAACCCTATAGAGATATTGTGGTAGGACCTGAGATTAGTGATTCTTATTCTCAGACCTATCAGTGCATCTGGATTTAAACAGTTACGTAGTGAAGTGTGGATTAAAATTTTCCAACAGTAGTGTGAAAGACATGTATTAGACTATAGGAAGATTTTAGTTAGAATTATTGCTGATAAACCTGCCACAACAGTCTACTAAAACTGCGGGGACAATTTCCTGTTTGTGCACTACTCTGATTTTTAGAAGAATTTATTTAACAATATTTTAGCAAAATATGTATTCATTTTAGATAATGTGAGCATAAGGCTGTTTGACTTGATATTGGGATTATAGTACTTGAGTAACACAGGATTTTTTTTAATAAAAATTTCTCATAGTTTGCTGTTGTCAAACACGTTTGTCTTCATAGATGTCAATTTTAGCAGAGACCATGAAGACATAAGATCAAAAAACCTTTGCTGGCCATCACTACAAACCAAATTTGGTAACTGACATATTTAAAAAAATATCATTTTTGGATGGAGCATTCCTTTAAGAATAGCTGCTAGCTGTTTTTGTAAATAAAAGTTAAAGTGTTAAGCATAGTAATCAGGCTGTAGGCCTACCTTGTAAAGAGGTTATTTTAAACACTTTTTAAATACTGTCAGACTGGCAAACTTAACATTTTTTTTTTTTATTTACAGTGTAATTTCTGACTTTCTCATTTAAGACAGAAAGACAGTTTTATCTTTAAGCCATTAGTTATTATTTTAAGAGGAGTACTCTTTTTTAATGCCTAGTAGTTCTTTAACCACTGATTTATATTATTTGTTTCATGATTTTACAAATGGTGCTTTTTTGGCACTTAAGAATCAAATTAATATAGAGTCATTAGATTAAGTTGACACAGGGATTTATATTGATCCTTTCATCCATCCATCCATCCATCCATCCTCCGGCTTATCTGGGGTCGGATCGCAGGGGCAGCAGCTTAAGCAGAGAGGCCCAGACTTCCCTCCCCCTGGCCAGTTCTTCCAGCTCTTCCGGGAGAATCCCAAGGTGTTCCCAGGCCAGCCGGGAGACATAGTCCCTCCAGCGTGTCCTGGGTCTTCCCCGGGGCCTCCTCCCGGTTGGACGTGCCCGGAACACCTCACCAGGAGAGGCGTCCAGGAGGCATCCGGATCAGATGTCCGAGCCACCTCATCTGACTCCTCTCGATGCGGAGAAGTAGCGGCTCTACTCTGAGCCCCTCCCGGATGACTGAGCTTTTCAACCTGTCTTTAAGGGAAAGCCCAGACACCCTGCGGAGGAAACTCATTTCAGCAGCTTCTATTCGCGATCTCATTCTTTTGGTCACTACCCATAGCTCATGACCATAGGTGAGGGTAGGAATGTAGATCGACTGGTAAATTGAGAGCTTTGCCTTACGGCTCAGCTCCTTTTCACCACGACAGACCGATGCAGAGCCCATCACTGCGGATGCCGCACCGATCCGCCTGTCGATCTCACGTCCATTCTTCCCTCACTCGTGAACAAGACCCGAGATACTTGAACTCCTCCACTTGGGGCAGGATCTCTCCCCCAACCCTGAGAGGGCACTCCACCCTTTTCCGGCTGAGGACCATGGTCTCGGATTTAGAGGTGCTGATTCTCATCCCAGCCGCTTCACACTCAGCTACGAACCGATCCAGAGAGCTGAAGATCACGGCCTGATGAAGCAAACAGGACAACATCATCTGCAAAAGCAGTGACCCAATCCTGAGTCCACCAAACCGGACCCCTTCAACACCCTGGCTGCGCCTAGAAATTCTGTCCATAAAAGTTATGAACAGAATCGGTGACAAAGGGCAGCCCTGGCGGAGTCCAACTCTCACTGGAAACGGGCTCGACTTACTGCGGCAATGCGGACCAAGCTCTGACACGGTTGTACAGGGACCGAACAGCTCTTATCAGGGGTCCGTACCCCATACTCCCGAGCACCCCCACAGGATTCCCGAGGGACACGGTCGAATGCCTTTTCCAAGTCCACAAAACACATGTAGACTGGTGGGCAAACTCCCATGCACCCTCCAGGACTCTGCTAAGGGTGAAGAGCTGGTCCACTGTTCCGCGACCAGGACAAAACCACACTGTTCCTCCTGAATCCGAGGTTGACTATCCGACGGACCCTCCTCTCCAGAACCCCGAATAGACTTTTCCAGGGAGGCTGAGGAGTGTGATCCCTCTATAGTTGGAACACACCCTCCGGTCCCCTTTTAAAGAGGGGACCACCACCCCGTCTGCCAATCCAGAGGCACTGTCCCGATGTCCATGCGATGTTGCAGAGACGTGTCAACCAAGACAGTCCTACAACATCCAGAGCCTTAAGGAACTCGGCGATCTCATCCACCCCGGGGCCCTGCCACCAAGGAGTTTTTGACCACCTCGGTGACTTCAGTCCCAGAGATGGGAGAGCCCACCTCAGAGTCCCCAGGCTCTGCTTCCTCATTGGAAGGCATGTTAGTGGGATTGAGGAGGTCTTGAAGTACTCCCCACCACCCACAACATCGAAGTCGAGGTCAGCAGCGCACCATCCCCACCATATACGGTGTTGACACTGCACTGCTTCCCCTCCTGAGACGCCGGACGGTGGACCAGAATCTCCTGAAGCCGTCCAAAGTCGTTCTCCATGGCCTCTCCAAACTCCTCCCATGCCCGAGTTTTGCCTCAGCAACACCGGCCGCATTCCGCTTGGCCTGCGGTACCTATCAGCTGCCTCCAGAGACCCACAGGACAAAAAGTCCTATAGGACTCCTTCTTCAGCTTGACGGCATCCTCACCGCCGTGTCCACCAACGGGTTCGGGATTGCCGCCACGACAGGCACCGACCACCTTGCGGCCACAGCTCCGGTCAGCCGCCTCAACAATAGAGGCACGGAACATGGCCCATTGGACTCAATGTCCCCACCTCCCTCGGGGCGTGGTTGAAGTTCTGCGGAGGTGGGAGTTGAAGCTACTTCTGACAGGGGACTCTGCCAGCCGTTCCCAGCAGACCCTCACAACACGTTTGGGCCTACCAGGTCTGACCGGCATCTTCCCCACCATGAAGCCAACTCACCACCAGGTGGTGATCAGTTGACAGCTCCGCCCCTCTCTTCACCCGAGTGTCCAAGACATATGGCCGCAAGTCCACACACGACCACAAAGTCGATCATCGACCTGAGGCCTAGGGTGTCCTGGTGCCAAGTGCACATATGAACACCCTTATGCTTGAACATGGTGTTCGTTATGGACAATCCGTGTGAGCACAGAAGTCCAATAACAAAACACCCTCGGGTTCAGATCGGGGCCATTCCTCCCAATCACGCCCTTCCAGGTCTCACTGTCATTGCCCGTGAGCATTGAAGTCTCCCAGCAAAACGAGGGAATCCCCAGAAGGTATGCCCTCTAGCACCCCTCCAGAGACTCCAAAAGGGTGGATACTCCAAACTGCTGTACGGCGCATACGCAAAAACAACAGTCAGGACCCTTCCCCACCCGAAGGGGAGGAGGCCACCCTCTGTCCACCGGGTAAACCCCAATGCACAGGCTCCAAGTCGGGGCAATAAGTATGCCCACACCTGCTCGGCCTCTCACGGGGCAACTCCAGAGTGGTAGAGAGTCCAGCCCCTCTCAAGGAGATTGGTTCCAGAGTCTAAGCTGTGCATAGAGGTGAGTCCGACTATATCTAGCTGGAACCTCTCGACCTCGCGCACTAGCTCAGGCTCCTTCCCCTTCAGAGAGGTGACATTCCACGTTCCAAGAGCCAGTTTCTGTAGCTGAGGATCAGACCGCCAAGGTCCCTGCCTTCGGCCACCACCCAACTCACACTGCACCCAACCTCCTTGGCCCCTCCCATAGGTGATGAGCCCATGAGAAGGAGGACCCACGTTACCTCTTTGGGCTGTGCCCGGCTGGGCACCATGGGTGCAGGGCCATCCACCAGGCGCTCGCCATCGAGCCCCACCTCCAGGCCTGGCTTCAGACCGGGGCCCTAGTGACCCGCGTCTGGGCAAGGGAAAACGTCCAAAGTTTTTGCTCATCATTGGAGGTTTATTGAACTGCTCGTTGTCTCATCCCTCACCTAGCACCAGTTTGCCTTGGGTGGCCCTACCAGGGGCATATAGCCCCGGACAACATAGCTCCTAGAATCATTGGGACATGCAAACCCCTCCACCACAATAAGGTGATGGTTCAAGGAGGATCCTTCAAGTAAATTTAATTTTTTGAACCAACACATTGAAATCAATTTTCAGAAACGTAAAGTAGCTGACAAATCTCCTTAGTTCATTAAGTATGTTGAAATGTTTTCCCAAAAAAGACAAGCAATGTGTAAATGACTAATAGTTTGCTTAGACAACCTTTCAGCAAATGACATAAAGGCAAAATGCAGTCTGATGAATTATCATTTTTGATCTACATTACACTGGGATTGGAGAAAAGACACACAGTTCATTTTTGGAGAGCAAAACCATATTTACCGTAGGCTGTTCTGGTGAGCATGATAAACCGATTTGTGATGATCTGTTCTGTTCATTTTTTAGTGATACTTCTAAATTAGAAAATAGCTGATTTATGCCTGTGCTAATTCTAGTTATATTTTAAATAAATAGAACTGAAAATGTTCTTCAATTGTTGCTTTAAACTAGTACTAATATGAATGTAGTAATCCAGAGCTGTGGGTTCAGCTGTGAGATATTCAAGCAGCTCTCCGGTGATATATAAAGGAAAACCACAAAAAAGTTGTATTAAGTGGGCCTTAAAACACATTGGCTATTTTTGTTTCTCTGTGCCCTCAATTCTCCCCACTTTGCAACTAACCCAAATTTCAGACTGCCCAGAAGCCACATGTCAAAATCCAGGTGTTTTTTGCAAAAAGGCATCTTAAAAGGCAATGGCTCCCTTTCTCACTTGCTTTACTCCTGAACAAGAAGTTTGTACAGTCTGTCTTTGTCTCTCATGTCCAATCTGCCAACATTACAATATGTTTAGTTTAGGCAAATGTTTTTAGTGTACCATTATTTTTATATTTGATTAAACTATCAGACTGCTGCAGAAGAATTTACAATGCGGAGCAAAGACAAATGATAGCAATGATTAATAACAAAATCAATGTATCTAACATTACATTACAATGTTTACTAATTTGTGTCAGACAGTTTTCAATATCCAGGAGCCTCCATCCTTCCTTAAAAAATAAATACAAGAAAAGGAAAGCCTAAATAGAATAGTTAAGAAAGAGACTTTACCTTCACATTGATTTTGTGTTTTTTCTCTTCTTTAATCTGAAAATTAATAATAATAATAATTCTTTGCATTTATATAGCGCTTTTCTCACTACTCAAAGTGCTCAGCAATTGCAGGATAATGGCCTTACTCAAGAGCCCAACAGAGCAGAGTCCCTTTTGACATTTACAGGATTCGAACCAGCAACCTTCCAATTGCCATTGCAGATCCCTAGCCTCAGAGCTAGTATTGTGAATACTTGTTTTGATCTGAACTTGCATGTATACTGTTTACTGTATAATTGTTGTATATTAAAAGCATGGGAATTTTAGGCTTTCAATTTTTTATTCTATTAACTTTTTGCTTCGCTCGTCCATCCAACACCCCCTTTAACCCAAGGGGGGCATTCCACACGCCAGCCACTTCACGTCTCTGCCGCGCGCATTGTGAAGATGGGGGCTAAACGCATGCTAAGGAGATGCTGTCAGATCAGCTGCTGGCAAGCTGTTGTTGCTGCCGAGCTATGTGTTCTGCTTGTCACGCTGCGTGTCGATCACTTAAAAGCCTATGCAGTAGCTGTCCTTTTGTCTCACTGCGAGATGTTAAAGTGTCTCAGAGAAAATCATGTATCGTCTCCTTCCAGGCCTTCCAAGATTTTTCTTATGATAGAGAGATATCAAACCACACTTCTGTTCTTAAAAAAGTTTTTTATTAAAAAAGTTTTTGTCTTTGTAAGAAAAACTAAAAACACGTACACAAAAAACTAGGTGTAATCACTTGTTAAAAACCCAGAATAAAGTATTAGAGATGGAGAATTTAAAAAACACCACCTGTTTGTTCCTAATCAGGGTTCAGCATTTAAATTTAGGACCAAACAAATTTTGGTATTTTGAAATGTTCAATTCTTGGAAAGTGTGGGTATCCAAGAAAAAAGGTTGAATGTCTTGCTTAGAGATATCATAGAATATTTATTTGCATATGTGCCATTAGTCTACTGTAGTTAAGCATTTACTTGGATTTTGATAGGTCTTCTGTTATCCCAAATCTAACGTGACTAATGCTAGCAGTAACCAGGATCCAAGATTGTGCTCTTTTTCATAGCATTGGGTTTATATTAATGGGAGACTCTGACCGGATGGTGTAATATGTTGGGGTACTTTGGTTTAAACTTTGGAAACTCCTGCAATTACCTATTTACATTAAGTCAAATGATACTTCTATCAAAATGTTACGCTATAAACTTGGAAAATGTATTTAGAACAAAGAAGTTATGACTACTGTAAGAGCCAAAGGTTTTAGTTAATGTTAATGGTAAATTTTCTTTAGTGTGCCTAGCTTCAGCTTGAATATAATATAGCTTAAGAAAATGGAAGATTCAGTTTTTACCTGAAATTAGACAGCTAGAAAGAAACATGAATAGTGTGAGGGATGGCTGGTAGGTCAACCCGGCCTGGGATACCCAGACACTGGAAGGATGGGGGAAGGCAGCTACTTTTGGACACTGCCTCCCCCAAGACGTTAGATGGCAGCTTCCCTGGACTGCAGCCCTGCCCCGCATTCCTGCAGGGCATTATGGGACATGGAGTTCAGCATCACAGCCCTGCTGGGTACCGCGTGTGCCGACAATGGATGCTGTGGGACATTGGGAGACAAGTTTCTCAATTAGCCCGGAAGTACTAGAAGGTCACTGGAACAAAATCCCTGAAGTACTTCTGGGCCAATTAAAAACTTGATTTCTCCATCTGACCCAGAAGTGCTGGCAGAAGCACTTCTGGGTCGGGGACTATATAAAGGACTGCTGAAAACCCAGTAAGCAAGCCAGAGTCTGTTGGAGGTGGACAATGATTGCTGGGAGGTGCGGAAGAGGAGAAAAGAGAGAGAAGATTTGTGATTTATTGTGATTTGTGCTTTATTTACCTGTTTATAGTAGCTTTGGTGCTCGGAGGGCACTGTAAAAAGGAAGAAAGTTAATTAAACTACTTTTTAGTGCTTTTACTTTGTGTCCTGTGTGTCTGTCTGTTGGGTGTAAGGGGCAACAGTGACCCTAGCGTCCACAATGGTTTGACAGATAGGCATTAATGTCATCTTTTTCTGACCATTGCATAGAATGATACATAGAAACCTTGAGAAATGTATCTTAGATATTTAAAGCAGAATACAGTAGACCCCCGCGAAGCTGTGGTTCAGAGTTCACGGCCTCAGTCGTTCGCAGATTTTTCCTTAGAGCCTAACTAATAATTGTTAGCGGAAACCGCAAATATCCTCTGCAATTTTTATGGCTTTTTTCATGGCAATACTGTACTATAGAGAGAACAGTAAGCAGCTGTAGAGAAAACCATGACTTGGGATGGTGAAAGTAGCCAATAGAATTTGAAACTGCAACTCCCAGCAGTCCCTGCATTGGCTCTGATTCGTCTTGTGCTGACGGAGGTGGGGCTGTTGAGATTAAAGGATGTCAGCGTGGCTTTTAAAAAGGGGGCCGGTGACCAAAAGCAAAAAAAAAAATATTTTTGTAATTTGTGTTTCAAGTTCCTGTCTGTCTGCCTTCTGTTGGGTTACCTGTACTTAATCATTTTGTCCTGGATCGTTTTGTGTGTCTGGATTGTCTGCCATCTGCCTGTGTACATAAGGACTGTAAGTGGATTCATGGCCATCTTGCAAAGAAAGGAGCACTCATGAACCCGTCTTCACTATTTCAGGAATTACTGGTAGTACTATCTGTACATTCCCATTCAATGTGCAGTTCTCTGGACTATCTATTTTCATCATTACATTTCATCCGTTGCCGTTTTTCATTACCTTTTTCATGATTTACTGTGTGTGTTTTGTTTGTGCTTTGTTGTATTTAATCTGTAATTGCCGTAAGGGGAACAGGGGTGGTATCGTTGTTTTCTTATTTCATTTGTTTTCATTACATTTTTTATTTGCTGTTTGATTACCAGTTTGCTTTGTTTTTGTCTGTCAAGGCTGGGTGCGTCCCTGGAATCTCCACCATTAAAATAAATAAATCTCGATTGTGGCTTCTCGTGTGACGCTACGCTTACTTAAAAGCCTAAACAGTACCTATCCTTTTTGGTTTGATTGCTTTGTTTCTCTCTCCTCCCCAAGATATTCTCTGCTCCTGTTGGGGGTTGTGCTCCCCTATGATGTTTGTCTATTGTTTAATCGATAACTAACTGCATACTGAGCTCTTTTTACTTATGAAAGAGACATGTTTGTTTGAAGTGTTTAAATAAAGGCACTGTCTCTACTATCTCCTGTGTTTCTGTGCAATTCTGTGACCCAAGCTGCACTAAGTCTAGCCTGCAAGCATCAGTGCTTACCTCTGTGTGTTTGCGTGCAGCCAGTTCAAGGGCAGTTGGCTCAGTGATTTACTGAGTTTTGTCCATGGCGTCAGTTGCACTTTGTACATATTGTTCCAGTAGTGGCATCCAGGGATGCATTAACACCCAAGTATGTAGCAGTTTAAGTGTTAAAGCTCCAAGATGCCGCCGAAACAAGCTGCACCTTCTAAGGCTTCTGGCAATGAAAACGCGCTTGCATGAATTACAGTACATATAGCGGTAAAGGTGGTATTTTACATTCTAGCACTGTGGGAGACATAGCAGTACAGTATACAGGTTTACCTTTACATTCTTTATTTTTAGGTAATGTATTATGCTGAGTTTGAAATTAAATTAAAGTGTTTTGGGGGCATATTTAGGGTTTAAACTATGAAAATAGAGATTTTTTTTAACCACATTCAAAATTCACAGTTTTTCACAATTTGTGGGTGCTCTAGGAATGTAGCCCCTGTGAATTTTGGGGGTGTACTGTATCATTAGTTTAATGGCAAGCCACGCTAGTGCCTGAATACTTGTCTGGTAGATGCATTTGAACTATTTTGAACCATTTGGAAATTCAGCTACATTAAAAGTCGGAAAATTGCTATTGGAGGACCTTAAAGCAAAAAGAAATGAAGGACCTGAACTGAAAGAACTGTGATAAAAGAAGGTACCATGCCTTTCTTACACTTGGTAACCTATGAATGCTAAATCAGCTGACTGTGTTCGAACATAGAATGGGGAACAAACCTCTGATGGCACTAAATGATAGAAATGTGGCTAACACTCTAGTCATCTTAAATAACCTTGTATATGACAAGTAGCGTAAAAGTTTTAATGTGCATTGGTTGAAGCTTCTGAGCTACGGAATCCACACATTGAAAGAAAGAGAAAGCACAGCAAGTCCCCACCACCAGAATCCATATGAAGTGAACAGGAGATATTGCAGAAGATGTGGGATGAACGCTGTTAAAATATAAAAGACACTGAGAGCCTTAAAAGCTAAAAAAAAAATTTTCAAAGGATATGTACTGTATTTAAGTTAGATAGATAGATACTTTATTAATTCCAAGGGGAAATTCACATACTCCAGCAGCAGCATACTGACAAAGAACAATATTAAATTAAAGAGTGATAACAATGAAGGTATAACAGACAGACAATAATTTTGTATAATATTAATGTTTAGCCCCCTGGGTGGAAATGAAGAGTCGCATAGTGTGGGGGAGGATCGATCTCCTCAGTCTGTCAGTGGATGTAATTAGGCTGAACAGGACCGGAGAAAGTACAGTCCCCTGCGGCGTTCCTGTGCTGCTGACCACAATGTCAGACCTGCAGTTCCCGAGACGCACATACTGAGGTCTGTCTGTAAGATAGTCCACGATCCATGCCACCAGGTATGAATCTAGATACATAGATAGATACTTTATTAATCCCAAGGGGAAATTCACATACTCCAGCAGCAGCATACTGATAAAGAACAATATTAAAGAATGATAACAATGAAGGTATAACAGACAGACAATAAGTTTGGGGGAGGAACGATCTCCTCAGTCTGTCACTGGAGCAGGACAGTGACAGCAGTCTGTCGCTGAAGCTCCTCCTCTGTCTGGAGATGATGCTGTTCAGTGGATGCAGTGGATTCTCCATGATTGACAGGAGCCTGCTCAGTGCCCGTCGCTCTGCCACGGATGTCAAACTGTCCAGCTCCGTGTTTACAATAGAACCTGCCTTCCTCACCAGTTTGTCCAGGCATGAGGCATCCCTCTTCTTTATGCTGCCTCCCCAGCACACCACCCGCATAGAAGGGGGTGCTCGCCTCAACTGTCTGATGGAACATCTGCAGCTTCTTATTGCAGATGTTGAAGGACGCCAGCCTTCTAAAGAAGTATAGTCACCTCTGTCCTTTCTTACATAGAGCATCAGTATTGGTAGTCTAGTCCAATTTATCATCCAGCTGCACTTCCAGGTATTTATAGGTCTGCACCCTCTGCACACAGTCACCTCTGATGATCATCACGGGGTCCATGATGTGCCTGGGCCTCCTAAAATCCACCACCAGCTCCTTGGTTTTGCTGGTTTTCAGTTGTAGGTGGTTTGAGTCACACCATTTAACAAATTCATGGATTAGTTTCCTATACTCCTCCTGCCCACTCCTGATGCAGCCCACGATAGCAGTGTCGTCTGCAAACTTTTGCACGTGGCAGGACTCCGAGTTGTATTGGATTGTTACGCTAAGAATATAAATATTTTCACGAAAGGCTAATATGGCTTTATTGAGTTTTGATAAGGGCCGCAAAAAGTAATGTAAGAAATATGAAAGTAATGTGAGAAAAGTTAATGAGCTCGCAGGAGAACTACACATAACTGAACTGAAGATACGAGAGTGCAATCTCAATCTCAAGAGCGATATAATAAGCATATTTTAGAAAGGCTTAATAAAGGATTTGGTAATCTTAACCTAAAAGATGTCCAAACACTAATCTAGCCTGAGGGAAGTGTCTGTATAGTCTCTCTCAGATCACATCACTCATCTGCTTCATCTGTAAAGACAGATGTCAGAGCTTGCATGAAGACAGAAGCAGAATCTAGAGCAAGATTAAAAGTGTACAATGAAACAGAATAGCAAAGAGCCCCAATGCCAGCGCCTATACCACATGTGAAGAAAACTGTGCAAAGATGTTGATGCTGCTCATACAAAATCAAGACATGCAGCGCCACATAGAGACTCTCATAAGCAAATGAACAGTCGTGAGTAGTATCAGGATGTACTTGAAGAAAGGAGTAAGTTTACCTTTCTTAAACTACCATCTACAGAAGTTCCAGTATTTGTTGGCGACCATCCAATGAAATTTGATTACACTGTAGACAAAGCACTTGTAAAAGAGTGAGATAAATGACACTTTCTTGAACATTATACTAGAGGGTGGCCACAAGAACTTGTACAGAATTTTGTATTTTGATTACCAGCTGACGGTTACCAGAAAGTGAGGATGTTACTTCAAAGGTGAGGGAGTGGCGCAGCTATATTTAGAGGCCTTTTTGATTGCTCTGTGAAGTCTATGTTTTTACTTAATATGATTTACTTTTTACTGTCTTTCATGCCCATACAACAATGGGATTAATAGTTCATGATCGCGCAATACTTCTGGACATTGGAAAACAAGCTTCACACTTGGATTCTGAATTTTTTAAACCTGATCCATTGTGATCAGCTGAGATACTCTGGAGTGCAAACAAAAATAGGACACAGCCGCGAGGTTCCACAACGACCCACAAAGAAACACCGGGAGACCTACACCAGAGTCCAAAAACAGACTGAGGAGACATACCCAGCATTCTGTTCGAAAATATATAGTTGCTGGACAATATCAGAAGAAGAGTGACTTTCCAACAGGATATGAGTCACTGCAAAATCCCCATGGTGTGCTGGATCAAGCGGTGACACCATCTGACTGTTTTTTTGCGTATGGACAGAACAGCAGAGGCCATCAAATCTAAAGGTGGGTAAGTCCGTTTCATGGTGAACATCAAGTGGTATGAGGCAAAAAGAGTTTCTGTTCACTCTTGCTCCTGCTCGCATCACATCAAGTGCCATCCAATTTACCTACTTTGTGAGTTCAGCTCAGTTATTACCATGTAGCCTACATTTCACCTCATGATGATGCAGGTATGGCTATGTCTGAATTACATGATGAGCATAATGCAACTCAAAACACCCACACACAGTAATTATCATGCTGGGGAGAATCAAAAAAAGTGAACCTCAGGTAAGGTATGCCTAATCTCTATCAAAACATTAACGTGTATAACCAGAGGAGCTAACACACTGGATCACTGCTACACACTGTACAAGCAGGACTACAAAGTGTTTCATCACCAGCATTTGGGAGATCAGAGCATGACACTGTTTTCCTGGTGTCAAAATATAAACAAAGTTTCATCAGGAAGCCCCAGTCACGAGGAAAGTAAAGCATTGGTCTGCCCAGTCAGAAGCCACGCTACAAGATGCTCTTGATTGCGTAGACTGGGACATGTTCCGGTCATGTGCAGGTGACATCAACAAGTTTGCAGAAGTAGTTGTCAGCTTTCTTAGCATGCTTAAAAAAAGACATTACCCCAATGGTAACAGTAAAGACTTTTCCTAACCAAATACCATGGGTTAATGGAAAGATCTTGCCTCCAGCTCCATCATCAAATTGCTGATGACAGAATGGTGCTGGGCTTCATCTCCAACAATGATGAGATAGCAGACATGGAGAAAGTGGAGAAATTGGCATTGTGGTGTCAGACGAACTGCCTCCAACTGAATGTCAGCAAAACTAAGGAGTTGGTGGTGGACTTCTGTAGGAGACAGCAGTGGTCCTACACCCCCCTCAACATCTACGGGATCACAGTGGTGAGCAGCTTCAAACATCTGGGTGTTCACATCAGAGAGGATTTGACATGGACTGATCATATTCAAGCCCAATCCAAAATGCTGAGGCAGTGTCTTTACCAGCTTAGACAGTTGAGGAAGCTTAGAAGTAAGGACCTTTTACTCTGGTGTGTTAGAAAGTGTCTTGACTCAGAACATGACCTCCTGGTTTGGCAACAGCTGTGTATGGAACATTAAGGAACTAAAGTGAGTGATCCGCGCTGTGGAATATTGAACCAGATCTGATCAACCATCTGTGCAGAATATGTACACCAGGAGATGCTTGACCAGAGCAACTAGGATCATTAGAGACTATCTCACCTCAGTAACTATCTGTTCAACCTGCTGAAATCAGGCAAATGGTTTAGGAGTATTATGGTTATCTATTTGTTAACTTATTCCACAGTCTCATTGGCCAATTCAGGGCACATTTCACTACATGTTGTACTTGTATAACTGTTTGACAAATAAAGAATCTTATATTATGGTAACAAACCAAAAATAGTAAACGCATATATGAAAAAAGCACTGTGATGGCCTCAAATCAGAAGATGAAGAAGCACTGCGTGATTATGCAGGTTTTCTCATATGTTTAGACACTGCAATATTTGACATTGAGTTTAGGAAAGAATTTGACAACAGTACAAATAGATTTGCTGTCTTATCAAAGCTCTCATATCAAACAAGAATTAGATGGAGAGATACAGCATACAATATTGAAGAAAATGCTAGAAGCCCAAAATGATTTTCTGATTTAATTGAATTCTTGAATTGAGAGACAGATATTATTCTGTATCCTTTACTTGGAAGTTGTGTATATACAGAATAGAAAAAGAAAAGACTGACAAGAGAAAGTTTCCTCTGAAGAGTGGCCCAAGACGAAACACCTTTGCTACAGGTATTACCAACCTGCTGAAAAGGGGATTAAAGTGTTTATGGCTGCAGGTGGAAGCTGCTGTTCCACTTTACATACTGTAACTGATCTTTTCCTAAATAAAGAGTGGCATTGCACATGTATTTTGTCAGCAGGAAGCTCTGCAGTCTACTTTTGACTTTAATCTGTAATTAGATAAGTAAATAATTATATAGGTAAACTAGCAGAATACCCGCACTTCGCAGCGGAGAAGTAGTGTGTTAAAGAAGTTATGAAAAAGAAAAGCAAACATTTTAAAAATAACGTAAGATGATTGTTAATGTAATTGTTTTGTCATTGATATGAGTGTTGTTGTCATATCTATCTATTTATATATATATATATATATATAGCAAAATACCTGCGATTGGCAGCGGAGAAGTAAAAAGAAAAGGAAACATTTTAATAATAACGTAACATGATTGACAATGTAATTGTTTTGTCATTGTCATGAGTGTTGCTGGCATATATATATATATATATATATATATATATATATATATATATATATATATATATATATATATATATACACATATATATATATACATATATACACATACTGTATATATATATACACACACACACACACATACATACTGTATATAAACATATACATATCTACATATATACTGTATATACACATATATATACAAATCTACATATATATATCTACATATATATATATTAGGTGGGACTCGATTAAAAAATTAATCCAATTAATTAGAGGCTGTGTAAGAATTAATCTTGATTAATCGTATGTAATCGCACACGTAAATTTGCCCCAAATCGCAAATGTTTTTTTTTTAATTTAAAACGGTTTTAGTGGGCTTACAGAATCAAATAATAGACATGGACATGAATATTGTAAACTGAAGCTGTTTTAATTTCTGAAAAAAGCTTTTAAACTGCATTTGAATTCAAAACAGAAACAAAAATATCATCCCTGGTTAAAATTGGGCAGACTTAAAAATAAAGTGGTAGTTTAAGTACTTTAAGTACATTTTCAGAATAGTATTGTCTTTAAATAATAATAACCAAAATTTCAACATAAAGTGCAGTTTTCTTCTTAAAAAATAAGTCAGAAACATAAAAGGTAATTTGACCAGCTTACTCTTTAAACTCTGAGTAACATTAGCCAAAATTATTTTGTACATTAGGCTAAAACAGTGTGATCATTGAACATTTTGTAATTAGATGTATTTAGAATTACTAACGGTCACGGAAGTCCAATGATCCCCAGTAAGAGCCACAAAGTCCGCTTTCTGTAATGCATCTAATTTTGCTTGCTTTTCAGTGTGCACAAAACCATGCTTTTATCAAGGCTTCGCTCGGGTAGTCGAAATGATCAGTCGTAGGAACGCGCTTTATTCCGACTCTAACATTTTTGTAGCTGTGATGTGTGCATCAGTGTAATGGATGTACCAGGAAATCATGCATTGACAAAAGTTCCCGCTTGCTTGGAATTGAAAGTGTGATTAAATGCGTTATTTTTTAACGCGCTATGGAGTACATGCATCGAAGCTTCTCAGCTGTGCTTGTGCTAAGAAAGGGAAAATTTTAAAAATAACGTAACATGATTCTCGTTAACCTAATATTTTTCATACGTCCCAAACCAAGGAGATGCGAAGGTAAAATGAATCGGTAGCGCAGACATAGTCAGTACATCCCTCTCGAATCGAACCTCAATGTCGGCGTTAGAGGCTTAAGACTCTACAATTAGCCACAGCGTGTGGCTTGTCTATGCTAAAGTATGTATTGTAGATCGGGGTATATGTATACATTTATATATATATATATATACCCATGTACCGCAGTGGAGAAGTAGAAGTTATGAAAAAGAAAAGGGAACATTTTAAAAATAACGTAACATGATTGTCAATATACAGTAATTGTTTTGTGAGTGTTATTGAATGTTGCTGTCATCAAGGATTTGATTATCATTATTTCTTTCAATCAGGCTCGTATTTGTAGGATGTGTTCAAGTTACATTCCGTGTTTGTCAATCGTTGTAAAGATAAGAGGTTTCATTCATCGATTAGTTCCTTACTGCATCAATAAACAGCTCGTCTTCCTTTTATCTGTGATGTGACAAACTGCATGCACGGGTTTTTTTACACTGTCTTCCTTTAGCAGGACATTCACTTTTTCCACCGTGTGCTTTGTTTCCGCAGTAGCTGCACTTATGAATATGATTGTATGTATAAGACGCTTCATATTTTTTTGCTGCCTTCTCAATTGTGTAATTCGGTTTTTGTTCAGCACTCTTTGGAACTGTTGCTTTTTGTCTGCGCATTGCGTCAGTTCACGTGAGCCGCTTGGTGTTCTTGCATCGAAGGTTCCCAGCTGTACTGGTGCCATCTCGTGTAATGTCAGCTAAAACCCGGCACTTAAAAGTTTCTCTCAGTTTCAATGAGTTTGTGCCAAACACCACCCTGACCATCTCATCTTCCTCTGCATAAGCACAGTCCTTCACCCGTGAACATTTACCGGCAGTGTTTGTATTGGATTGCCGCTGATGGACGGCCTTATATGGGCAGGCACTAAATTACAAACGCTAGTGGCAGCCTGTCTATGAACTTAATTTAATATAAACTTACGGTTCACGCCGTGCTTTGTTTCCGCATATGCATCATTTGCTTCATAATGTTTTTCTGCCTTCTCAATTGTGAAATGGCGTTTTGTGCTTGGAGTTCTTCCTTGTTCTCTACGTACTTACGTAGGAGGCGTGATGATGTCACACGAAACCCCCCCACGGCCATCTCCAACTCAAGACTCCATTACATTATATGGGGAAAAATAGCTTCCAGTTATGACCCTTATGCGTAGAATTTCGAAATGAAACCTGCCCAACTTTTGTAAGTAAGCTGTAAGGAATAAGCCTGCCAAATTTCAGCCTTCTACCTACACGGCAAGTTGGAGAATTAGTGATGAGTCAGTGAGTGAGTGAGTCAGTGAGTGAGTGAGTGAGGGCTTTGCCTTTTATTAGTTCATTCAATCTGGTGTTTCTATAAGTAACATATAAATGTTTTTCATATAAAGACCATCAAGAAACATAATCGCTAATGGAACTTTGCACCATACCTTTGTAGGCACTGCTGTTTCAATGAAGGATTTGTGTGGTAGATTCACTGACAGGATTACACCCAACCTGTTGCTGCATCCAAATGGTGCAATCTTTCACCTTTATGCCTGGTGCATCTGTGTTGTTCTTACGTGTGAGTGAACATTTCTTGTGGGAAGGGCTTCTATTTTCTTTCTCTGATGTAGAATCCTCATCTAAGAAAACAGCAGTGTCAGATCGTGGGAGTGTGAATGTGAAAAAAAAAAAAAAGAGCTAACCTTTACAAGTACCATAAATTTACACCACCTGTTACAGACTCAAATCAAATGTGTGTTTTTGTTCTATTATAGTAACAACAAGAGCAGCTCACTACTCAAAACTGTAAATCTAGGAAAGACCTGGAAGCAAACCAACAACCTCTAATTTAGGAGTCATCAGTTCTTACCGCTGCACCACTCAAGTGGTTGCGTCAGCATCATACCCTAACAAGATTTCTTTTTCTTCAGTTATATTCTTGATTAAAAGTGCACTTGTTCTGTTACACTTGTACCTTTTGTGAAAGTGTTTATTTGATATTTGGACTTCGGTCTTAACACATTATATGCTTAATGTCAAATATTTTCTCATTAGTATTATAACATAAAAACATTTTCTGTTTTAGGTATGTGTTCAACATTTCTTGCCTCGTATTTCCTGTCATCCTATATTTACATAGATTGTTGTAGACATGGAAAACCCATGAAATGCATTTGTTCCAAATAATATATTATTTACCCTATACAACTCCTGGCACCTCACACCCAGATAAGCAGAGCCTGGAGAACTTTTTGTCAGACTTGAGCTGTGGGGATTGGGGGAGATGGGATAGCAGGCTGCTTGTGCTGATCGACACATTTGCAAAACAAAAGACACTAATGCAGAGGTGCGAAGGAATTTAAGGTGGCCCAGGATTATGACTATTTTCGTAGGCTTCAGGGATTCTAATGTTAAATAGAAGTAATACCAGTAGAGAAAAGCATTAACGAAAATATGAATAGCAAAGTCTAGATATTTATATAGTCTTTAGAAAAAGCTTATGAAAAGTCAAAGATGTCCAGGATGAATTTCCTAGGTGGCTTGTGATCTAGCTTTCGAAATTGTTCATGAGATGCTTTGCTGACGATCAGATGAAAAATGGCCACACGTTATCGGAGCCCTCTTCTGACATTGCTTTTTATTCTTCTGATATCACTCTGTTGTCTTCTTCTGCTTCTGATGTAACTTTATTATAAAATTTCCTTGGGGGTTTCGCCAACATGTGATTATTACATACTTCAAGTGACTGGCTGTCAATATGATGAATGAATTTGCTCAAACTCAAAAACGTCATAATTTTTAGTACATCCATTTTCCCAATCAATACAATTTTTGATGTTTTATCAACTTCCTGTCTCAAGCTGTGAACTGCTTTTACAATTTCTAGTCCCATGGCATCTGCTTCTGTTAGAAGGTTGTAAAGTAATCAGATACAACTTCATGGCATGTCTTCCTTTACCAAGCTGTAAACCAATTTAGTCCTGGTGTAACAGATGTCACTGTGCTTTGATTACTTGTACAATTCAGGAAGACAGATTGCCTTTGATGTTAACTATCTATGCAAGTGTCCTGTATGTAAGTTCATCTATTGTTTTGTCTTTAGCAAAATGTAATGAAAATATAGACCAAAATGTACAGATTTTGTACACTACAACAACTTTCATGGAGGTCTAGGTCATCCAAGACAACATCAAGAAAGTCCAGTATCCAACAGGATTTACACTGCACTGGCCTTATTATTAAAATTTGGTTTTGAATTACTAAAATTCATCAAACCTTTTTTTTTTAATTAAATTTAAATGATTTGTATTAAATGGTTAAACTAAAAATGAATATTTCAAACAATACAGTTATTTTTATCCTTTTGGCCCCTTAAGCTTCTGTAATACATAATAATAATGTAATATTCCCTCTATATTTGTCTTTCTTTGAAGTTAATTTTGTTTTTCCCTATATGCTTTCATGACTTGTGCTTCTCTCGTTACTTCTGTACTTTGGAGCTCACTGTTTATGACATTTGAACTCCTTATTAATGAACCCTCATGCTGTCACCCTCTTGTTTGCTCTGCTTCCCTGACTATTAAGAACTGTTTTATCCAATGAAACATTTTACACTGTACTCCTTCATACTAAGTAAATTCACTTACTGAATATGGGAAGCTAGTTATTTACTTATTTCCTTGGTCTGTTTCTGCTGCCACTTTTACCTTACCAGTGCTTCCTTGCTAGACACCTGTCTGTGTACCACGAAGCTCCTTTCTTTATCTGTTCATTAGTCAGTGGCTTACATATACTTAAGATAAATGTTTTCTTATTTGTAAACGTGTGTGCCCTCAGAGTGTTAACACTTAATTATACAAGTGCTATAAGGTGCTCTTTATCTAATTACTGTTCATATGCCTTAACTAAGGAGTCACTGTTACTTTTAACTATTCATTATTATGATGACAGTTATTTACTTACAGATTTCAGTTTTGCTTTCTACCCCGCTTGATGCTAGTTGTGAGTCCAAGTAACAGAACAAGTGCAAGTGACAAGTAACTTTTTCCAAAGGGCTTTCCAAAATTATCATCTTTTCCCATGCTCATGAACAAGACATGCAGTACTTGAACTACTGCACTTGGGAGTAGCCGTTTATCCCACATTTGAAGAGAATAAGCAAGAATTTTCTAGGAGAGAACAATAACTTTAGAATCTGAGACGCTGATTCTAATCCAAGCCGTACCTCGCTCTACTATTAGCTGTTACATTGTGCATCAGAGATAACAGTCTGATGAAGTCAAAAGGGCAATATCATTTTCAGATGAGAATCAACTCTTTAGTTTCCCAGACTCGATACCCACCACTCCTGGGTCATTACTTGTTATCCTATGTATGAAAATCCTGAATAAGCACATAAGCAACATGTGTCCTTGCATAAGGACAGCATCCTCACATTGTATGAATTTAATGGCATGTATGTGAACTCTCATTCTGCAAATACATTAACCAAAATGGCATGCAAAAACAGACACAGAAACTCATTATTTTTGCACCTTCCTTCCTACAGTATACTAAGGGTACATATAGTGATAAATATATCTTGGATACCAGATAGTTTTTTTTGCATTATTAATTTAGAATTTTGAAAATTCGTGCACACCTTTCACAATATCATATAGAATCCATAGTAAATTAGGGATCTTTCAGATTCTTTCACAAAAAAAAAAAAAAGATTATGACACCCTTCTTCGACCAAGATTTATTTACAAAGTGCTTTGGGAACCAGCAGAACACTGTCAAAATCTAACTCAAAATACCTATCTGAAAACCTTTTATTTCTGGACAAGCAAATGTCATCTACATTTGTGCACCAAACAATTACATTTGTACTGCTGCCACATGCTTAAAGTTGTGATAGGGACTCTTTGAACAAACATTGACACATGATTGTTCTAATAGACAGTCCCTTTACATCAAAGGGATAAATTATATTACTGCTTCACAGGATGCATTAAATAGATTGTTTCCAGCAAAATGTTTTTCCTTATCTTTGAATTTACAGCAAAAACTTAAATGACATTGCTTTATTACTGCAATACTTCCATTACCCATATTCTTGTCACCTAATAGCATCTGTCAGTCATAAGGTATTGAGTTTTTATATGTTACATTGTGAAGACTGACTGTAAATTTGTAAATGGTATTTCATGTTTACCAATACCACAAAGAAAAAAATAGTTATAGAGTAGTATAGACCAGATAATATTTCTTTGATATTCAGAGCGAATGCCTACTTCTGTGAAATCACCTACTAATTTGCGTTAATAGTGAGGAACATTGAAGGTGAACTGAACTACTTCACTATCCTGATATCATGCTCTTAAATCCATGTTGAGAATATAGTCATATTTATTCCCGTGATGAACAAAGCCTAATGTGTTAAACTCAGACTGCTTGGAGGGTAAACCAGAACTTTCTATTATCTAAGTCAGGGGTAAACAAACATGAGCATGACTTGCCCACTAGATTCTTACAGAAATATGTAATATTACAGCGTTTACAAGATGACACTGCATTTGGATGGGAGACGGAAACAACGTCCATTGCACAGATAGTCACACAGTGAAAATATTCGCTCGATGAGCACCTGTAATGCAGGTACACAGACAAGGTCCTCTGGTACTGGTGCCAGCAGAATGTGGGTTGACAATTACTGCTGCCGGTACTGTATCATATCTTATTATCGCTCAGAATACTATTCTACATTAATAGATCGCAATAATAAAAATCCTAGGGTACTTTTCAGAGCAGTGGCTAAATTAACAAATGCAATTCAGATCAACAGTGCAAAATACCATCAGATATTAGCAGTACAGACTTTATGAACTTCTTCAATGAGAAAATTAAAAATATAAGATCCCAGATCTCAGCATCACAGTACAAACCAAATACTAGCTTAGCAGACCCTGTCGCACATTGCATTCAGCACTTTAGTAATTTTAATCCTGTAACTCACCAGGAAGTCTTAACATTAATTACTAAAATGAAGCCCACTACTTGTTCCCTAGATCCAGTGCCAACAAAACTAGTAATAAGTGCAATGGATGTTCTTGCAGCGCCTATTCTAACCGTTATCAATAGTTCATTACTGCATGGCACCTGATGCACTAAAAGTGTCAGTCATTAAACCTTTACTTAAAAAGTCAGACCTAGACCCACACATACTAAATAACTATAGGCCTATTTCAAATTTACCATTTCTCTCTAAAATACTAGAGAAAGTAGTCGCCAGTCAGCTTCAGTCACACCTTACGCGTTACAATTTATTTGAGAAATTCCAATCTGGCTTTCGCACTGGTCATATTACAGAAACGGCACTAACACGGGTTGTAAATGACATTCTGATATCCTCTGATGAAGGAAATTCCACTGTAATTATGTTGTTGGACTTAAGTGCAGCATTTGACACCATTGACCATTCTATTTTACTGCACAGGCTAGAAAACGATGTTGGGCTTACAGGCCCGTGCTCGCTTGGTTCAGTTCTTATTTATCAAATCGATTTCAGTATGTACAGAAATGTGCAGACAGTACTCCATCATTATACACAGAAGTTCAATATGGTGTCCGCAGGGCTCAGTACTGGGACCTTTACTGTTTTCACTTTACATGCTTCCACTGGGATCTCTCATTAGGAAACATAATGTTAATTTTCACTCGTATGCAGATGACACCCAGTTATACCTTTCATTTAAATCAAATGAAGTTTCTCCGATGTTGTCTTTAATTAGTTGTGTTAGTGAATTAAAGAATGGATGAATGAGAACTACTTGTCTTTAAATACAGATAAAACAGAGATGTTAATTGTTGGAGGGAATGACGCTGATCACAGCAATATTTTGTCCTCATTTAACTCAGTTGGAATCCCAATTAATTAAGTCATCCCAGATGGAGGATCACAGGAATCATGGGAAAGAGGGGTCCTTTCATCGGAGCAACGTTTCAGCCGTTACATGGCCAAATGGGGAGGCAGCTAGATGGATAAGGTCTCCAGGACTCTAAAAATATCCAAACCTAATTATCTCATATCATCTACTGTTAAACCGTACTTCTAAAATTTTTATTATTATGCTGTCTTAAGGAATTGTTCTGTTCTGTCTATTGTATTGTATTGACCCCCTACTTTTGACACCCACTGCACGCCCAACCTACCTGGAAAGGGGTCTCTCTTTGAACTGCCTTTCCGAGGTTTCTTCCATTTTCCCTACAAGGTTTTATTGGGAGTTTTTCCTTGTCTTCTCAGAGAGTCAAGGCTGGGGGCTGTCAAAGGCAGGGCCTTTTAAAGCCCATTGCGGCACTTCCTGTGTGATTTTGGGCTATACAAAAATAAACTGTATTGTATTGTATTGTATTGTATTAGCATTCTACAGGTAAGATACATATTTGGCTAAGAAAGAACGTTACATTTTTATGGACGCGAGATACCAGAGAGAGCACATTTGCTCTGCACCCACCATATGTTCAAAATTTGCTGTTGCAATTTCACAATTCATACTCATTTAGTACAAACTATCAAAATACCCGCGCTTCGCAGCGGAGAAGTAGTGTGTTCAAGAAGTAATCAAAAAGAAAAGGAAACATTTTGAAAATAACGTAACATGATTGTCAATGTAATTGTTTTGTCACTGTTATGAGTGTTGCTGTTATATATATATATATATATATATATATATATATATATATATATATATATACTGTATACACACACACACACACACACATACATCCACATATATTAACATATATACATATATACTGCTCAAAAGAATTAAAGGAACACTTTTTAATCAGAGTATAGCATAAAGTCAATGAAACTTATGGGATATTAATCTGGTCAGTTAAGTAGCAGAGGGGTTGTTAATCAGTTTCAGCTGCTGTGGTGTTAATGAAATTAACAACAGATGCACTAGAGGGGCAACAATGAGATGACCCCCAAAACAGGAATGGTTTAACAGGTGGAGGCCACTGACATGTTTCCCTCCTCATCTTTTCTGACTGTTTCTTCACTATTTTTGCATTTGGCTACAGTCAGTGTCACTACTGGTAGCATGAGGCGATACCTGGACCCTACAGAGGTTGTACAGGTAGTCCAACTTCTCCAGGATGGCACATCAATACGTGTCATTGCCAGAAGGTTTGCTGTGTCTCCCTGCACAGTCTCAAGGGCATGGAGGAGATTCTAGGAGACAAGCAGTTACTCTAGGAGAGCTGGAGAGGGCCATAGAAGGTCCATAACCCATCAGCAGGACCAGTATCTGCTCCTTTGGGCAAGGAGGAACAGGATGAGCACTGCCAGAGCCCTACAAAATGACCTCCAGGAGGCCACTGGTGTGAATGTCTCTGACCAAACAACCAGAAAGACTTCATGAGGGTGACCCAAGGGCCCCATGTCCTCTAATGGGCCCTGAGCTCACTGCCCAGCAGCATGCAGCTCGATTGGCATTCACCATAGAATATCAGAATTGGCAGATGCACCACTGGTGCCCTGTGCTTTACAGATGAGAGCAGGTTCACCCTGAGCACGTGACAGAAGTGAAAGGGTCTGGAGAAGCCATGGAGAACATTATGCTGCCTGTAACATCATTCAGTATGAGCAGTTTGGTGGTGGGTTAATGATTATCTGGGGAGGCATATCCATGGAGGGTCACACAGACCGCTACAGGCTTGACAAAGGCACCTTGGCTGCCATTAAGTATCAGGATGAAATCCTTGGACCCATTGTCAGACCCTATGCTGGTACAGTGGCTCCTGGTGCACGACAATTCCTGGCCTCATGTGGTGAGAGTATGCAGGCAGGTCCTGGAGGATGAAGGAATTGATACCATTGACTGGCCACCACACTTTCCTGACCTAAATCCAATAGAACACCTCTGGGACATTATGTTTTGGTCCATCCAATGCCACCAGGTTGCACCTCAGACTGTCCAGGAGCTCAGTGATGCCCTGGTCCAGATCTGGGAGGAGATCCCCCACAACACCATCTGTCATCTCATTAGAAGCATGGACCGATGTTGTCAGGCATGTATACAAGAACACAGGAGCCATACAAAGTGCTGCGTACAATTTTCAGTTGCTGCAATTAAATTTTGGCAAAATGGACTAGCCTGCCACATAATTTTTTCACTCTGATTTTTGGGGCGTCTTTGAATTCAGGGCTCTGTAGGTTGATCATTTTCATTTCCATCAAACGATGTGGCATCCTTTCGTTCCTAACACATTACCCAGTCTATATCAGTATAGATATCCAGAAGGATTTCTTTTTCCCATTGAGATCTGATGCGTTTTCAAAGTGTTCCTTTAATTTTTTTGAGCAGTTTATATTTATACATACATATATATACATAACTACACACATACATATATACACACACATACATACATATATACGCGCATATATATATACGCGCATATATATACTGTATATACACACACACACATACATATATATATATATATATATATATATATATATATATATATATATCCAGACCGAGAGGGGGCGTCCGTCCTGGTTATGTTGGGGGCCTCGGGTACAGGGCTTGGAAGCCCAGCCCTGTAGGGACCCGTGGCCACCGCCAGGTGGCGCCCTGGTGCCGGAATATCCCGTGTGGTCCCCGGTCGGGATGCCCAGGAGGACCAGAGGAGGGCTTGTGCCTCCTCCAGACCGCAAGGGGGCGATCGCCCTGGTTGTATCGGGGGCCACGGGTAGAGGGCTTGGAAGCCCAACCCTGTAGAGGCCCGTGGCCACCGCCAGGCGGCACCCAGGTGCCAGAGGAGCCCTGGAGCCCAGCACTTCCGCCACACCAGGAAGTGCTGGGGGGAAGACGACAGGGGACACCTGGACGGCTTCAGGGTGCGCAGCCAGCACTTCCGCCACACTGGGGTGTGGCTAGGACTGATTGCCGGGAAGCAGCTGGAGCCCACCTGGGTTCCCATTTAAGGGGCCGCCTCCCTCCAGTCAGAAGTGGATGTCGGGCGGAAGAAGACAGAGCTGGAGAGAAGACGGGAGGTGGTCGAGAGAGAGGCACAGAGAGTGTGGCCTGGACATTGGGGAATTGGTGCAAGAGGCACTGGGGTTTGTGAGCACGAATTGTATATAATAGTTGTAAATAAATAGTGTGTGGTGGAACTATGCTGTCTGTCTGCCTGTGTCCGGGTCCAAGTTCACAATACACATATACACACACACACACACATAAACATATATATATACACATATACATACATATCTACATATAAACATTTATATATACACATACATATACTGTATATACACATACATCCACATATATGCATATATATATATATATATATATATATATATATATACATATCTACATATATATATAGTCAGGGATGCCAGGGGCAACAACCCGGCCGGGACGCCTTTAGAGACCGGAAGAGGGTCTATGCCCACCCTGGATCACGTGGGGGCCGCCATCCTGGTTGCTTTGGGGGCCACAGGTAGAGTGGAAGCCCAACCCTGTAGGGACCCGTGGTCACCGCCAGGGGGCACCCCAATGCCTTGGGGACCCTGGACCTCAGCACTTCCGCCATACCAGGAAGTGCTGGGGGGGAGAAGAGAAGAGACACCCGGAGAGCTTCCGGGCGAACAGCCGGCATTTCCGCCACGCTGGGGCGTGTCCAGGGAGGAATGCCAGGAAACACCTGGAGCTCATCCGGGATGAGATAAAAGGGGCCATCACCCTTCATTCGAGGCTGGAGTCGGGTGGAAGCAGGACAAAGCAGGAGAGAGTGAGGAGGCAGCCCGAAGAGGATGGCATTGTGTGGCCAGAACTGTGTTGGGTTTGAAAGGGTTTGTGTGCACTTGAATATTGTAAATAGTACCTTGTAAATAAACGTGTGGTGGTGGATTACAACATGTCTGCTTGCCTGTGTCCGGCGCGCCCATATATATATATATATATATATATATATATATATATATATATATATATACACACACACACACACACCCTTTGGGGTGCGAGCAGCTGTTGCTGGCCGTGCCAGAATCCATCGAGGAAGAAAAATGAAAAACATTATTTGTAAAAAATCTTAATTTATCTATCCATTCCTAAATAATTAAATAGGCAGGCTATTTCGTATTAGTGCAATATGCTGCTTGTTAAACTGGATGAATCCTGCTCTTACATGCACTTAGTGCTGCGTGGGTATTATAAACTATCATATCTGTTCAAGTTCTATTTAAATTTTAAAAATAAGTAATTTTTATTTATTCAACAGAAATATGTTTGGTGGGAATGTAAGTTAAATTTAGTCATCAATGCATAAATTTTTCTTCACCATAGAAATTTAAAAACTAAATTCAACTTACATTCCTACCAAAGATATTTAGAACAATCTAGACGAGAACAGGCCATTTAGCCCAAAAAAGCTCGCCAGTCCTGTCCACTTGTTTCCTCCAAGAAAACAGCAAGTCGAGTTTTGAAAGTCCCTAACATCTTACTGTCTACCACACTACTTGGTAGCTTATTCCAAGTGTCTATCGGTCTTTGTGTAAAGAAAAACTTCCTAATGTTTGTGCGAAATTTACCCTTAACAAGTTTCCAACTGTGTCCCCGTGTTCTTGATGAACTCATTTTAAAATACAAGTCTCGATCCACTGTACTAATTCCCTTCAGAATTCTAAACACTTCAATCATGCCACCTCTTAATCTTCTTTTGCTTAAACTGTAAAAGCTCAGCTCTTTTAATCTTTCCTCATAATTCAACCCCTGTAGACCTGGAATCAGCCTAGTCACTCTTCTCTGGACCTTTTCTAGTGCTGCTATGTCCTTTTTGTAGCCTGGAGACCAAAACTGCACACAGTACTCAAGATGAGGCCTCACCAGTGCATTATAAAGGTTTAGCATAACCTCCTTGGACTTGTACTCCAAGTCCAATATAACCGTGCTATATAACCTAACATTCTTTTAGCTTTCTTAATGGCTTCTGAACACTGTTGGGAAGTTGATAGCTTAGAGTCCACTATGACTCCTAAATCCTTCTCATAAGGTGTACTCTCGATTTTCCGACCGCCCATTGTGTATTCAAACCTAATATTTTTACTTCCTATGTGTAATACTTTACATTTACTGACATTAACTTTCATCTGCTACAAATCTGCCCAAGCCTGTATGCTATCCAAGTCCTTCTGTAATGATATAACGGATTCCAAATTATCTGCTAATCCACCTATCTTGGTATCATCTGCAAACTTAACCAGCTTGTTACTTATATTCCTATCTAAATCATTTATATACAGTGGTGTGAAAAACTATTTGCCCCCTTCCTGATTTCTTATTCTTTTGCATGTTTGTCACACAAAATGTTTCTGATCATCAAACACATTTAACCATAAGTCAAATATAACACAAGTAAACACAAAATGCAGTTTTTAAATGATGGTTTTTATTATTTAGGGAGAAAAAATCCAAACCTACATGGCCCTGTGTGAAAAAGTAATTGCCCCCTGAACCTAATAACTGGTTTGGCCACCCTTAGCAGCAATAACTGCAATCAAGCGTTTGCGATAACTTGCAATGAGTCTTTTACAGCGCTCTGGAGGAATTCTGGCCCACTCATCTTTGCAGAATTGTTGTAATTCAGCTTTATTTGAGGGTTTTCTAGCATGAACCTTTTTAAGGTCATGCCATTGCATCTCAGTTGGATTCAGGTCAGGACTTTGACTAGGCCACTCCAAAGTCTTCATTTTGTTTTTCTTCAGCCATTCAGAGGTGGATTTGCTGGTGTATTTTGGGTCATTGTCCTGTTGCAGCACCCAAGATCGCTTCAGCTTGAGTTGACGAACAGATGGCCGGACATTCTCCTTCAGGATTTTTTGGTAGATAGTAGAATTCATGGTTCCATCTATCACAGCAAGCCTTCCAGGTCCTGAAGCAACAAAACAACCCCAGACCATCACACTACCACCACCATATTTTACTGTTGGTATGATGTTCTTTTTCTGAAATGCTGTGTTCCTTTTACGCCAGATGTAACAGGACATTTGCCTTCCAAAAAGTTCAACTTTTGTCTCATCAGTCCACAAGGCATTTTCCCAAAAGTCTTGGCAATCATTGAGATGTTTCTTAGCAAAATTGAGACGAGCCCTAATGTTCTTTTTGCTTAACAGTGGTTTGCGTCTTGGAAATCTGCCATGCAGAGGCCGTCTTTGCCCAGTCTCTTTCTTATGGTGGAGTCGTGAACACTGACCTTAATTGAGGCAAGTGAGGCCTGCAGTTCTTTAGATGTTGTCCTGGGGTCTTTTGTGACATCACGGATGAGTCGTCTCTGCGCTCTTGGGGTAGTTTTGGTCGGCCGGCCACACCTGGGAAGGTTCACCACTGTTCCATGTTTTTGCCATTTGTAGATAATGGCTCTCACTGTGGTTCGCTGGAGTCCCAAAGCATTAGAAATGGCTTTATAACCTTTACCAGACTGATAGATCTCAATTACTTCTGTTCTCATTTGTTCCTGAATTTCTTTGGATCTTGGCATGATGTCTAGCTTTTGAGGTGCTTTTGGTCTACTTCTCTGTGTCAGGCAGCTCCTTTTTAAGTGATTTCTTGATTGAAACAGGTATGGCAGTAATCAGGCCTGGGGGTGGCTACGGAAATTGAACTCAGGTGTGATACACCACAGTTAGGTTATTTTTAACAAGGGGCAATTACTTTTTCACACAGGGCCATGTAGGTTTGGATTTTTTTTCTCCCTAAATAATAAAAACCATCATTTAAAAGCTGCATTTTGTGTTTACTTGTGTTATATTTGACTAATGGTTAAATGTGTTTGATGATCAGAAACATTTTGTGTGACAAACATGCAAAAGAATAAGAAATCAGGAATAGTTTTTCACACCACTGTATATTAAAAATAGCAACAGCCCTAGCACTGACCTGTAGAACACCACTCTTAACATCGGCCAGTTCTGATGAAGTTCTTGATGCCCAACCTCTCATGTGGCACCTTATCAAATGCTTTCTGAAAGTCCAGATAAATAATATCATAAGCTCCACTTTGATCGTATGCTTTTGTTGCAACCTCATGGATTTCCAACATGTTAGTAAAACACGACCTCCCTCTTCTGAACCCATGCTGACTGTTCAGAATAACTCCTGTCCTTGCCATATGTTGCTCAATCTTATCCTTTCTGTCGACTAAATAGAACATACTTATATCCAAATAGAACTTGAAAAGATATATTTTTTTCGAATCTGATCATGCATTTTAGATCGACTTGACTTGCACTACATCAAGCCAGTGTGCCATTGTGCTCTCGCCTGCCTGCCTCAATAAGTCACCGTCGCTTTGCTTTTAATTTTTTACTGTTCATTTAATCATGGGCCTCTCTACAGTTTTGTTTATTTTCGGGTTGTAATATTCATTAAATTTATGTATCATCTAGTCCATTGGCGGACCATGCATCTCGCACGTAGGCCTTCAGTACTGCTCCATCTGAATCAACCCGCCCCTCAAAAACTAATTTATGGTTATAAAAAACATCTTAATATGCAGAAATACTGCATAAAGAGCCGCTGCATCGCAGATAGATAACTCCTATAGCCACAATAAATGCCTTTATTGAATAGACAAACCAGGGGTGAACAAGTTCCTTTCTACTGCAGCCACAGCCGCGACACACATAACAAACATCAATAATAACTCAAACTTGCACTATTATTTAGGAAAATCGCAACATTTTACTCACAAAAATTCTGATTATTTGTAAAGAAAATCCATCCTCCTCTCTTTCCTCAAAAACAGTTCAGTCACTCTGTCATATGGATTTTCTGTGCGCCTCAGTTCCATCAAAAAGTCCCTTTCTATCGCCTTCGAAGCAAATGCTGAAAGTCGAACCTGCGGCTTCTATCCAATCAATGTGTCTGAATACAGTGATGTCGTCGTACGCCTGCTAGAGGGGCATACTGACACCAACTCAAAATCTGATTTGTTGAAGCAGCAGGCTAATCGACATTTATTCTGTGTTAGAGTGCCTGCACAACGGATTGTGAAGGCCTCTCTGCCTGGCAACAAATGATGGCTGAAATGTGATTGGTTAAATGCTTTAATACGAAAATACATGCCTGGAAGCAACACAACCATCGGAAAAGCTATGAAAGGAAGCGGACAGACTATTTTGAATTATTTAGTAAGTATTCATGGACAAAATATAATATCAGTTTATGATTCAGATATTTTTACTTATGAATATGCTAAGCACAGTCCTTCACCCGCGAATATTTACCTTATATGGGCAGGCGTGACTATGCGAGACGCAACTCCGTCTTCCACGGCCATCAGGCTGCAGTCTATTACAGTATATAGATGAAAAAATAGGTTCCAGTTATGACCATTACGCGTAGAATTTGAAACCTGCCCACCTTTTGTAAGTAAGCTGTAAGGAATGAGCCTGCCAAATTTCAGCCTTCTACCTACACACGAAGTTGGAGAATTAGTGATGAGTGAGTCAGTTAGTCAGTGAGGGCTTTGCCTTTTATTAGTATAGACTAGCAGAATACCCGCGCTTCGCAGCGGAGAAGTAGTGTGTTAAAGAAGTTATGAATAAGGAAAAATTTAAAAAATAACGTAACATGATTGTTAATGTAAATGTTTTGTAATTGATATGAGCGTTGTTCTCATATCTATCTATCTATATATATACTGTATATATATATATCTATACATATATATCTATCTATATATATATATATATATATAGCAAAATACCCCCGCTTGGCAGAGGAGAATTAAAAGAAAAGGAAACATTTTAATAATATAATGTAACATGATTGACAATGTAATTGTTTTGTCACTGTCATGAGTGTTGCTGGCATATATATATATATATATATATATATATATATATATATATATATATATATATACAAACCGGATTCCAGTAAAGTTGGGACACTATACAAATCGTGAATAAAAACTGAATGCAATGATGTGAAGGTGCCTAGTTCTAATATTTTATTCAGAATAGAACATAAATCACGGAAAAAAAGTTTAAACTGAGAAAATGTATCATTTTAAGGGAAAAATATGTTGATTCAGAAATTCATGGTGTCAACAAATCCCAAAAAAGTTGGGACAAGGCCATTTTCACCACTGTGTGGCATCTCCCCTTCTTCTTACAACACTCAACAGACGTCTGGGGACCGAGGAGACCAGTTTCTCAAGTTTAGAAATAGGAATGCTCTCCCATTCTTGTCTAATACAGGCCTCTAACTGTTCAATCGTCTTGGGCCTTCTTTGTCGCACCTTCCTCTTTATGATGCGCCAAATGTTCTCTATAGGTGAAAGATCTGGACTGCAGACTGGCCATTTCAGTACCCGGATCCTTCTCCTACGCAGCCATGATGTTGTGATTGATGCAGAATGTGGTCTGGTATTATCTTGTTGAAAAATGCAGGGTCTTCCCTGAAAGAGATGACATCTGGATGGGAGCATATGTTGTTCTAGAACCTGAATATATTTTTCTGCATCGATGGTGCCTTTCCAGACATGCAAGCTGCCCATGCCACACGCACTCATGCAACCCCATACCATCAGAGATGCAGGCTTCTGAACTGAGCATTGATAACAACTTGGGTTGTCCTTGTCCTCTTTGGTCCGGATGACATGGCGTCCCAGATTTCCAAAAAGAACTTTGAATCGTGACTCGTCTGACCACAGAACAGTCTTCCATTTTGCCACACTCCATTTTAAATGATCCCTGGCAACGGCGGATGGCACGGTGGATTGTGTTCACTGACAATGGTTTCTGGAAGTATTCCTGAGCCCATTCTGTGATTTCCTTTACAGTATCATTTCTGTTTGTGGTGCAGTGTCGTTTAAGGGCCCGGAGATCACGGGCATCCAGTATGGTTTTACGGCCTTGACCCTTACGCACAGAGATTGTTCCAGATTCTCTGAATCTTCGGATGATGTTATGCACAGTTGATGATGATAGATGCAAAGTCTTTGCAATTTTTCGCTGGGTAACACCTTTCTGATATTGCTCCATCTTTCTGCGCAACATTGTGGGAATTGGTGATCCTCTACCCATCTTGGCTTCTGAGAGACACTGCCACTCTGAGAAGCTCTTTTTATACCCAATCATGTTGCCAATTGACCTAATTAGTGTTTATTGGTCTTCCAGCTCTTCGTTATGCTCAAATTTTCTTTTTCCAGCCTCTTATTGCTACTTGTCCCAACTTTTTTGGGATTTGTTGACACCGTGAAATTTTGAATCAACATATTTTTCCTTTAAAATGATACATTTACTCGGATTAAACGTTTGATCTGTCATCTACGTTCTATTACAAATAAAATACTGACATTTGCCTTCTCCACATCATTGCATTCAGTTTTTATTTACGATTTGTTTAGTGTCCCAACTTTTTTGGAATCCGGTTTGTATATATATATTTAGTTTTGACTTTATATATTCAGGAATGACTTTATATATAAAAGTTTTGACTTTATATAGTTAAATGTAGTCATCATTGCATAACTTTTTCTTTACCATAGAAATTTAAAGACTAAATTCAACTTCCATTCCTAACAAAGATATTTCTGGCGACTAAATAGAACCCACTTATATCCAAATTCGAGCTATTGAGCTGTCGCTTGCCTGCCTGAATAGGTCACCCTCGCTTCTCTCATACTTTTTTATCGTTCATTTAATCATGGCTAGTGGCGGAAAAATTATAAAATAGAAGGAGGATTACACTGGCTTTACCAAAACAATTATTGATAATGAATCGATTATTCATAAAACTTCAATTGGTGATCTGTTTTTCTGTGTTAACCTTATATTTTTTCATACTTCTTCTCAAACCAAGGGGGTGCGAGGGTAAAATGAATCGGGAAGCGCTGATCAATGTAATCAGTGTACCAGGAAATCATGCATTGATATAAGTTCCCCTTTGCTTGTAATGCAGTGTGATTAAATGCGTGATTTTTTAATGCGTTATGGAGCACATGCATCGAAGCTTCTCAGCTGTGCTTGTGCTAAGAAAAGGAAACATTTTAAAAATAACGTAACACGATTGTCAATGTAACCTTTTGTAAGTAGTGCCTGGAGGATTCAGTGTGGAGAAACTGTAGAGACAGCATGTGTATTAACTTGTGGATTTTTTTGTGAGTATTTGGTGGCAGTGTCACAAACTCGCTTCCGTAATACTGCGTTAGCTGCGGATCTCAGCTCAGAGCGAAATGAGGTGAATGGGAGGGGAGATGATGACGTGACTCCCCCACCCGCCTTAACTGTCAATCCCCCACAAACACAGTCTCTCGGAATTTGCATAAGCACAGCCATTCACCTGAATTGTAACTTAGTTACAAAGTGATCAAAACTCTCGTTTATATCCTGCGTCCTCTCATTAAACTTGTATCCCGCATTACCTGTGGGCATGACAAACGCCAGCGACAGCCTGTCTATGAACTTAATTTAAACTTTAGGTTTACACCGTGCTTTAGTAGCAGCACTCATGAATATGGTTGTATATGTCACTCGCTCGCTTCTTATTGTTTCGCTGCCTTCTCAATTATATAATGCATGTTTTCTTCATTGCTTTTTGGAGCTCTTCCTGGTTTTCTACGTATTGCGTTGACAGTCAGTTCACGTGATTACGTGGGAGGTGTGATGATGTCACACGAAACTCCGCCCCCCACGGCTCTCGAGCTCAACTCCATTACAGTAAATGGAGAAAAATAGCTTCCAGTTATGACCATTACGCGTAGAATTTCGAAATGAAACCTTCCCAACTTTTGTAAGGAAGCTGTAAGGAATGAGCCTGCCAAATTTCAGCCTTCTAACTACACGGGAAGTTGGAGAATTAGTGATGAGTCAGTGAGAGAGTGAGTGAGTGAGTCAGTCAGTGAGGGCCTTGCCTTTTATTAGTATAGATTAAAGAATAGAGTGGTGTACAAAAAAATTGATTTCAATTTTGAAATATTTAGTTGTTTTTAAAAAACTCTTAATTCCATCTATTCCATCCATCCTCTTCCGCTTATCCGAGATTTGGTCGCGGGTTGGGAATCCATTCCCGGATGGGTTTATCCATTCCCGGGAATTCGGGAATCCTGCATGTCATTCCCGGGATGACACAGTGCACGGGCATCTCACATGTGAACGGTTTTAGAACGACCAACACTTATTTTTAATAAAACCACTGCAGTATGTTGACACCAATAAAAGACTAACCTTATCAACAGCAGTTCATGCTGTCATATAATTACATGTATCTAGTTCAAGGGTGCCCAATGCGTCGATCGCGATCGACCAGTAGATCGCAAAGGTAGTGCAGGTAGATCGCGTTGCATTCAAAAAAATATATTTTTTTTTTTTTTTTTAAAAACGTTAGTCTATCATATATCCTCTCTGTGGCAAATGCCACTTGATTAACATACAGGCCAGTCTGAGATCTCCTTTCTTCTAAGACACTGGTCATCCCGCACGCACGATCAAACTCACGAGCTACTGCAAAACTCCGGCTATGATCTAGTTAACCTTCCAATTTTTTTATATCGACTAAAGAAGGCATTTTAAAAAAATTGTTTGATGAGGGAATGGGTTTATGTGTAATTAGAAGAGGATTTTTTTCTCTCACAATGTCACAATCGAAGTGTGTTTGTCTGATCTGTCGATCTATGATTGTTATTCCAAAGAAGGAAAATGTGGAAAGGCACTTTCGAACTGTTGATAAAAACGACGAAACTGACTTCCTTCCGAAAAGTGATCTGAGAAAGAGAAAAGGGAGAGAACTAAAATCACAGTTAATCGGACAGCCGTCATTTTTCACTTAGCTGAATTCAAAAGCTCCTTGACTGCATTATTTTGCTCTACTTATTTATGCGAGTCAGCCTTTTCCCACATGAAGATTTTTACATCCAAATACTGTAGTGACCATAAATGTATTGAATTGTTATTGTGCCATAAAGGTTAGTCAGTTATGCAAGGTACAACAACATATATTTTATGTATAAAGTATACTCCATGTATGTGTATACAGTGGTGTGAAAAACTATTTGCCCCCTTCCTGATTTCTTATTCTTTTGCATGTTTGTCACACAAAATGTTTCTGATCATCAAACACATTTAACCATTAGTCAAATATAACACAAGTAAACACAAAATGAAGTTTTTAAATGATGGTTTTTATTATTTAGGGAGAAAAAAAAATCCAAACCTACATGGCCCTGTGTGAAAAAGTAATTCCCCCCTGAACCTAATAACTGGTTGGGCCACCCTTAGCAGCAATAACTGCAATCAAGCGTTTGCGATAACTTGCAATGAGTCTTTACAGCTCTGGAGGAATTTTGGCCCACTCATCTTTGCAGAAGTGTTGTAATTCAGCTTTATTTGAGGGTTTTCTAGCATGAACCGCCTTTTTAAGGTCATGCCATAGCATCTCAATTGGATTCAGGTCAGGACTTTGACTAGGCCACTCCAAAGTCTTCATTTTGTTTTTCTTCAGCCATTCAGAGGTAGATTTGCTGGTGTGTTTTGGGTCATTGTCCTGTTGCAGCACCCAAGATCGCTTCAGCTTGAGTTGACGAACAGATGGCCGGACATTCTCCTTCAGGATTTTTTGGTAGACAGTAGAATTCATGGTTCCATCTATCACAGCAAGCCTTCCAGGTCCTGAAGCAGCAAAACAACCCCAGACCATCACACTACCACCACCATATTTTACTGTTGGTATGATGTTCTTTTTCTGAAATGCTGTGTTCCTTTTACGCCAGATGTAACGGGACATTTGCCTTCCAAAACTTTCAACTTTTGTCTCATCAGTCCACAAGGTATTTTCCCAAAAGTCTTGGCAATCATTGAGATGTTTCTTAGCAAAATTGAGACGAGCCCTAATGTTCTTTTTGCTTAACAGTGGTTTGCATCTTGGAAATCTGCCATGCAGGCCGTTTTTGCCCAGTCTCTTTCTTATGGTGGAGTCGTGAACACTGACCTTAATTGAGGCAAGTGAGGCCTGCAGTTCTTTAGACGTTGTCCTGGGGTCTTTTGTGACCTCTCGGATGAGTCGTCTCTGCGCTCTTGGGGTAATTTTGGTCGGCCAGCCACTCCTGGGAAGGTTCACCACTGTTCCTTGTTTGCCATTTGCGGATAATGGCTCTCACTGTGGTTCGCTGGAGTCCCGAAGCTTTAGAAATGGCTTTATAACCTTTACCAGACTGATAGATCTCAATTACTTCTGTTCTCATTTATTCCTGAATTTCTTTGGATCTTGGCATGATGTCTAGCTTTTGAGGTGCTTTTGGTCTACTTGTCTGTGTTAGGCAGCTCCTATTTAAGTGATTTCTTGATTGAAACAGATGTGGCAGGCCTGGGGGTGACTACGGAAATTGAACTCAGGTGTGATACACCACAGTTAGGTTATTTCTTAACATGGGGGCAATTACTTTCTCACACAGGGCCATGTAGGTTTGGATTTTTTTTCTCCCTAAATAATAAAAACCATCATTTAAAAACTGCATTTTGTGTTTACTTGTGTTATATTTGACTGATGGTTAAATGTGTTTGATGATCAGAACCATTTTGTGTGACAAACATGCAAAAGAATAAGAAATCAGGAAGGGGGCAAATAGTTTTTCACACCACTGTATATATATATATGGTTAAAATAGTTTTACTGTCAAATAATGCAAAAAGTACGCAACACGTTTTTCGCCCTAATTCTGGGCTCATCAGGCATACACACTCACTGAACCCCCTCTCGGGAATCGAACCTCGGACGTCAGCGCTAGAGGCGAATATATATACTTTTTAATGTAGGTAGCTCATTTCGACCTGGTTATTTTAAAAGTAGCTCACAAGCTGAAAAACTATGGGCACCCTGATCTAGTTAGTTGCGGTAATAAGAGCGTAGAAAGCATAACTTTTCCACCGTGCGGTTGTCCAGGTGAGAGAATACTTCGTGCAGAGTATGCCAGCCACTGAGAAAGCATGCTTTGCCTCCACTGAAGTACTCGGCACAGTCATCAGATACAGATACACTTGTTCTAAATAACACCCGCGCTTGCCGATGCTGTGAAACACCGCCATTTCAGCTGTTACTGATGCATCCAGTTTCTTGTCATCATTCTGTGATGGCAAGTTTCTTGGCACAGATAATGCGGATGCAACAGACTGACGCATTGCAATTTCAAGTTGCTGTTTAAAGCTGTTGTCTGACAGGCGTCAATGAAATATTCAGTTTTCAACTATAACTCTGTTATTTCTGAATCGATTTTTACACGCTATATATGCAAACTTGGCCGGGAATGAAAAATGTCCGGGAATCCCGGGCTCGATTGGATTCCCTAGTCGCGGGGGCAGCAGCTTAAGTTTAGTTGCCCAGACTTCCTTCTCCCCGGCCACTTCTAGCTCTTCTGGGGGAATCATGAGGCGTTTCCAGGCCAGCTGGGAGACATTCCCTCCAGCGTGTCCTGGGTCTTCCCCGGGGCCTCCACCCAGTTGGACGTGCCTGGAACACCTCACCAGGGATGTGTCCAGGAGGCATCCTGATCAGATGCCCAAGCCACTTCATCTGAATCCTCTCAATGCGGAGGAGCAGCGGCTCTACTCTGAGCCCCTCCCAGATGACCGAGCTTCTCACCCTATCTTTAAGGGAAAGCCCTGACACCCTGCGGAGGAAACTCATTTCAGCCACTCGTATTCACGATCTTGTTCTTTTGGTCACTACCCATAGCTCATGACCATAGGTGAGGGTAGGAACATAGACCGACTGGTAAATTGAGAGCTTTTCTTTACGGCTCAGCTCCTTTTTCACCATGATAGTCCGATGCAGAGCCTACATCACTGCGGATTCCGCACCGATCCGCCTATTGATCTCACTCTCCATTCTTCCCTCGCTCGTGAACAAGACCCCAAGATACTTGAACTCCTCCACTTGGAGCAGGATTTCGCTCCCAACTGTGAGAGGGCACTCCACCCTTCTCCGGCTGAGGACCATGGTCTCAGATTTTAAGGTGCTGATTCCCATCCCATCCGCTTCACACACACAGCTGTGAACCGATTCAGAGAGAGCTGAAGATCACAGTCTAATGAAGCAAACAGGACAGCATCATCTGCAAAAAGCAGTGACGCAATCCTGAGTCCACCAAACTGGACCCCCACAACACCCTGGCTGCGCCTTGAAATTCTGTCCATAAAAATTATGAACAGAATCGGTGACAAAGGGCATCCCTGGTGGTGTCCAGCTCTCTCTGGAAATGGGTTCGACTTACTGCCAGCAATGCAGACCAAGCTCTGACACCAGTTGTACAGGGACCAAACAGCCCTTATCAGGGGGTTCGGTACCCCATACTCCTAGAGCACCCCCTACAGGATTTCCCGAGGGACATGGTGGAACTCCTTTTCCAAGTCCGCAAAACACATGTAGACTGGTTGGGCAAACTCCCATGCACCCTCCAGGACCCTGTTAAGGGTGTAGAGCTGGTCCACTGTTCACGACCAGGACGAAAACCACACTGTTCCTCCTGAATCCGAGGTTCAACTATCCGACAGACCCTCCTCTCCAGGACCCAAGAATACACTTTTCCAGGGAGGCTGAGAAGTGTGATTCCTCTGTAGTTGGAACACACCCTCCAGTTCCCCTTCTTAAAGGGTGGGACCACCACTCCTGTCTGCCAATCCAGAGGCACTGTCCCCGATGTCCATGCGATGTTGCAGAGTGAGTGTCAACCAAGACAGCCCTACAACATCCAGAGCCTTGAGGAACTCCGGGCGTATCTCATCCATCCCCAGGTCTCTGCCACCAAGGCACTGGCCGCCTTACGGCCTCAGCTCCGGTCAGCCGCCTCAACAATAGAGGCACGGAACATGGCCCATTCGGACTCAATATCCCCCATCTCCCTTGGGACGTGGTCGAAGTTCTGCCGGAGGTGGGAGTTGAAGCTACTTCTGAAAGGGGACTCTGCCAGAAGTTCCCAGCAGACCCTCACAACATGTTTGGGCCTACCCCGCCTGACCGGCATCCTCCCCTACCATTGAAGCCTACTCACCACCAGGTGGTGATCAGTTGACAGCTCTGCCCCTCTCTTCGCCTAAGTGTCCAAGACGTGTGACCGCAAGTCCGACGACACGACCACAAAGTTGATCATCGAACTGAGGCCTATGGTGTCCTGGTGCCAAGTGCACATATGAACACCCCTATGCTTGAACATGGTGTTTGTTATGGACAGTCTGTGAGGAGCACAGAAGTCAAATAACATAATACTGCTCGGGTTCAGATCAGGGGGGCCATTTCTCCAAATAATGCCCTTCCAGGTCTCACTGTCATTGCCCACATGAGCATTGAAGTCTCCCAGCAGAACGAGGGAGCCCCCAGATGGTATGCCCTCTAGCACCCCCTCCAGGTACTCCAAAAACTATTAATTCTGTTACTTTAATCAATTTTAATACAGACTTTTCAACAAAAGGATAAGAAAAAAAACAAAAGAATATTTTATTTAAGTTCAAAATTTAGTTTTTAGATATTGGATTGTTTTTTTCTTAGTCTGATCCTTTTTTTTATAAAATTGAAAACCATTTATGGTCTTATGTTTATTTATAAATGAAGTCCATGCACCTATACTTCTCCATGAAAATCTCCAACACTTTCTTGTGAAAGTCCTTCTTGTTTTCCTTTAGTTTTAAAAGTCTTAATCTTCCATTTTTGCAGTCAGTTGGAACAAAAATTAAAAATAAACGGGCCACCACAGTGCACTTCACTTTCTGAAATCACTAACTTATTGGTGCCTAGAGCATCTGCGCAGAAGAACAGCAGCAACAAGCACTTGTTGGGCTCACATGCGTCCCCTTCAGTTCGGTATGGTACTCTCTGCCTCACTGTGTGCCTTTTCACTGTGGTTTTAATGTCTGATCAGCAAGACTAGATATGTCACACACATTCATTACAGATAGGTATTAGCCAGACTGTGGAAAGTCAGGGTTTATAACAGAAGTGTGTGCAAATATTATATTGGTGACATACAAAGAGACAGCAACAGGCATGTGCCAATTGCATGCATCAACCGAGTAAGTGAGGGACTGTGCAGTCTAAGGCTCGTCTTGTCGCTGCCACACCTCACATTTCTCCCTTATATTTGATCAGGAAATGTGTAAATACAGCGATTTTTGACTATAAAAAGTATCAAAATTATTGGAATCACACAGAAAAAAATGTATAGCACAGACCAGTGGACAAATTTATTTTATGTTATCATTATTAATTTTTTTTTTTTTACTTTTCACAATGACAGGTGAGGCTGCATGTCCCTGTATGAAGTGCAGTCATGGTGCCAGAGAAGTGCTGAGCATCCACTAAGTACTGATCCAGCTGGCCCTGCACTGAAACTACAAGACTCTTTTCTTCTTCTCGAATGCAACATTTGTTTTTATTATCATCTGCACTGTAATTAAAGTATTTCCACACATTACTTTCTTGTTTTCTACCCGCAAACATCTGTGCAAAACTTGCCATTGTCAAACACAAGTGCTTGCAGCTTCAACCCATGTGACTATAGTAAGCCCAAGTTACTAGACCACCGCATATTAAACAGTGCAACATAACTGAACGCTCCAGGCGACCTATAAACAACCCCTTTTTCACAACTGAACCGGACTGAACATAAATGCTATTGCTGTGTTTTTCATTTTTACTCAATTTTCGTTCTCGTTTTAGTTTGTTCACATATCACTAATTTTTATTTTTATTTAGTTTTAGTTTCTCTGTTTGCCTTAATTTCAGTTCTCCTTGTAAAACGCAAAACAATATTTTTAGTTCTAGTTCTCATTTTCACTATGAAAATATCACTGGTATGACGATCAGGCGGTGCAGTTGTCTTTAATTTTATTAAAGAACAAATGTATTTTTAAAAATCTTTCCCTAATACATTATCACAGGTGATAATAGCTATTTTTGTGAAAGTGTTAAGTATGCTTTCAATTTCTCTCTTACAGTGTTAATGGAAGTATCTTATATTTTAAGATTTCCAAATGTTAAACAATATGGACATCTGAATATTGGTTTGTACTATGGCATTGTCAAAGGTATAGTATAAAATTGAGACCTGTACCATTCACTGTGCACAACATGGGTTTAAAAAAATAATTCAGGCTACATTTTAACGGTTTTAAAATGAAAAACTTATACAAAAAGTAACTTTGAATGTTCTGCATTACATTCAAGGTTGGCTGTAACCCAAATGAAGATGTGGCAATATTTGCTGTCGACTCCCTGAGGCAGCTATCTATGAAATTTTTGGAGAAAGGAGAACTTGCAAACTTTCGTTTCCAGAAGGATTTCCTGAGGCCTTTTGAACATATCTTGAAAAAGAACAGGTGAGAATACTTTCACTTAATGTTTTGACTAGAAATCAAGTTCTAAATAAAATAAGTAGGTTTTTTTGTAATTTAAAAATGAATTTCCATGTAAATAATCTAAGTAATTTATCTTGTAATTTAGGTCTCCAACTATCCGTGACATGGTAATTCATTGCATAGCTCAAATGGTGAATTCACAGGCTGGCAATATCCGCTCTGGCTGGAAAAACATTTTCTCAGTGTTTCATCACGCAGCTTCAGATTATGATGAGTCAATAGTGAAATTGGCTTTTCAAACTACTGGTCATATTGTTGGTACATATCTCCTCTTTTTCCTAATTTTTAACTGTTTGGTATGTTTGTTTTTCTCTCTTTGAATATGTTTTATTGAGTTTATGCATTGTATTACAGTTTTATATTGTATAAAAGGATACACAAGCTTTTAACCACCAGCTCTACTTGTCACCCTTTTAGTGAGCATATTTCAGAAACATTTTTCAGCTGCCATAGATTCCTTTCAGGATGCAGTAAAATGTCTGTCAGAGTTTGCTTGCAATGCTGGTTTTCCCGATACAAGTATGGAAGCAATACGACTCATCAAACACTGTGCTAAATATGTGTCAGAAGGACCACAGGTTGGTTAAAAAAAGTATACTACTTAGATTGTACTGTGAAGCACTGTTCTCTTATGTAATAAGCTTCTTGTTCAAAGCACATTAAAGCAACAAGGTCCTGGTATATATATACAGATACCGTACCATAATCAAAACACAATAAATATTTTTTATAAAGTTCTGGAATGCTAACTAACAAACATAATACCTTCTGTCTAATTCTTCAAACAGTCTTTGAAGGAGTATACTAGCGATGATATGAATGTGGCCCCAGAAGATCGAGTATGGGTTCGTGGATGGTTTCCTATCCTCTTTGAACTGTCTTGCATCATTAATCGTTGCAAACTGGATGTTCGAACTAGGTATGAGGCTTTTGATTTCATGACCGATTATTTTATTTTGCATACAAGTGATGATCTGTGTGAAGAAGAAATTTCTGTTTTTGCAAATAGTTATTTAAACAAGTTCCATTTCTGTCCTTTTGGTTTATTTAAAGTTATTTTAAAGTAACAGTTTTAAAGACTTTCCTTTCACCTCTTAATAGCTACTAGCCTAAATTAAAATGATTCAACACTCTCAATCTTTCCTCTTTCCTTACAGGCAACATTGAATAATAATACTAGTATTTTTTATTTAGACTTCTTGTAACATTTTTATACCTTTAATACTGAGACTGAGTGCTGCACAATATTCTGGATTTTTGGTTTTGATATACTTTATTAATCCCAGAGGGGAAATTATCTTCATGTGACTTCTGGGGGCTCAAAGCGTAGGGTCAGCTATTGTACAGCACCCTTGGAGCAATTTTCAGGTTTAGGGCCTTCCTCAAAGACCCACAACTATGATGATGTTTAGCATTGTATAGCCCGAGCTCACTTGCCCTATACCAACCGCAGCATGCTATGTAAACCAACTTCTTTTTAGCCTTTGTAACTGCTGGTGTACATTGGATGTGGACTGTGCTGAATCCACTATGACTCCCAGTGTCTCATAAAGAGTAATTTCAAGAGGCAGACCTACTACTATATAATCATATCTAAAATATAATTTCTAATTTGTAAAACTTAATATTTGTTGTCATTAGTCTTCTGTATATCTGTTCATGAATGAATTCTATACAGGTCCATCTGTACTGAGCTTATGAGAAAAGATTATCTGATATTTGACCTAGTTTTTAGTGTTTTCTCCTTGAGAAAACAAGGCTCCAGAGTTGAATTCCTGGTTGAGTGGCGAGATCATCATCCTAAGGGTTTGCAAGTGAGATATGCTTGTTCCTTGTTTGTTGGCCAAATTCTATCATCTATTTCTCTTGAAACTGATTGTTTGCGTTTGGGATTATATAGCAATTAATGCATTATATGTGTCTATTTTAATCTATTTTATGGTTGTGTATTATGCAGATTCTGTTATAAAGGTTTTATTTTTTCCCCAATCTTATTTTTTGTTTATGCAATACGACAGGTACCATCATGTGACAACAATCGAAGCATCAGTTACATCACAGGATGCTGTATAAGTATAGCAGTGGTTTCATAATTTTCTCATCCCTTGGATGGATAAAATTGAATAAAAGCAATTATTACATTAGTTAGCTTTCAAACAAGTAGGCCCTAGTGTCAGACTTTGTTTTGGTTTATTGAACTCCTTTATGCATTTTACTTTGCTTCTCATTTTCCCTGATTGTTTTACCTCTTTTGGTAATGACATGTTTACTCTCTTTAATTGTTTCTAAGCTCACATACAGTAACCATCTCTTGGTGAATTTCTTTTTGTCATAATTATCATTTCAGTCTAATTAAAATAATGACACCTAAATATTTTATTTTTAGCTTGATTTGCAAGCCTATGTAATCAAATTTATTTTTAAGACAACCACTTTTTAATTTCTATCAATACCTAAAAATTATTTTTGTTTCTTTGTTTATCTTGATGAAGTTACCTTTCATTCGTTCTATAATTCTAGTAAAACACTGATTCGAAGACATAGTGTCTCAGGGTCATCTGGTGCTTTAGATAAATAAATCTGCATGTAATGTGCATAGCTGGTGTTAGTTCACCTTGTGTTTTGAAATAATTTAGCCTAACAGGAGCACATACTGTAGATTGAGAATAACAGCAAGCAGAATTCATCCTTGTATTTCATCATATATAATTCCATGGGACCCTGACATATATTTAGCACCACTTACAAAGAATTTTCTACCTAGTATATAAGATTGAAACCAGACTAAGGTACTACCAGAGAGCCCTACCTATTGACATGGGCAATTAATGAAAATGTTGTGGTCTATGATGTTGAATGTATGCTAAAGTCTAACAAGAAACATTTTAAAAAATTTTACAAGTTTATTAAAAATCAAAAACTGAAACATCACATTACTACAAACATTCAAACCCGTTGCTATGACACTTGAAATTTGGCGCAAGTGCATCTCATTCTGTTGATCATCATTAAGATTTTTCTGCACCTTGTTTCGAGTCCACCGGTGGTCAATTAAATTAATTAGACATGATTAAGAAAGGCACATACCTGTTTATATAAGATTCCACAGCTGATAATGTGTATCAGAGCAAAAACCAAGCCGTAAAATCAGTTGAATTGCCTGCAGAGCTTAGAGCCAGAGTTGTGTTAAGGCATAGATCTGGGCAAGGTCACAAAAAATCGTGCAGCATTGAAGGTTTCCAGCTGTTTACATTGCTGACAGTATACACACTAAACTCAGACAGACTATTCAGAATATTAGCATACCTAAAAGCAACTGTGCCATCAAAATACTGTATAATCCTTTAGCAATGTGTTGCTGTTCAGTTTTAGTTACAAGTATTTCTTCTGTACATAAAGTGTGAACATTGTCAGATATGTCCAGAACCTCTGCTACATCAATTTTACAACATTTGAAATAACTAGATTCAGTCTGTGTCCTCCTTTATGTCCTGGCTCGAAGATATTTTGACTGAAATCAAAAGAATGGCATAAGTTAAGGTTTCTTACCATGTGGTCACACAAATTATCAACATAAAAGTCAAAATCAAATATTATTAGGAAGACATTGTATATTTTGCTGAAAGCAATACACTTTGAAAGGCACTTAACTAGCAAAATTCATATTTTTATTGTTTATACAGCTTAAAAAATATTTGCCAGACTGAAGTCTTTCTTTCTTTGAATAGTGTCAGTTTTGATTTGGAGGGGATTTTTCAGCAGCACTATCATTGTTCAGGTACATTTCACACAAAATTGGACTTTTCATATCGCTGATAAAATCATTTATGCAAAATGTCTTCCAAGTTAAATCTCTAATATTAAGAGAAATCATATTGTGGGTTTCAAAAGTCTTATGACAGCTTAAGTTGTCAATACAATTATTTGTGTCTATACAGGTTTGTCTTTATATTTTTGCTAATCTGTAATTCATTATTATCAATTTCAGTCAATATAGTGGACCTCTTAAGGTAAGCCCACTGCAAGTTCCACCTATTTTAACTATTTTAATTGGATATCTACAGTTAACTTCCAAAGTTATTACACATTATTTTTCCCTTAGTTACATTAAGTGACACCCATTCTATCAATGTTTGCTATGGTCCCAGCAAGGAATGACATTATAAAAAAAAAGAATTGCAATTTTAAAGATTATCTTTAAACTGCCTGGTTTTTAAATAAGCATAGTTAATTGAAAGTGTTCTTCAGGTGCATTACTCTTATATTTACAGGTGTATTACTCTTGCATTTTGCTCTGTACTTGTAATATTACTAATGTCCTGTCGTATTGTAATGAGGATTACGTGTGTTCTGTTATGTTCTGTGTATTGTATTCACCCTTTTTTTTGACACCCACTGCATGCCCAACCTACCTGGAAAGTCATCTCTCTTTGAACTGCCTTTACTAAGTTTTCTTCCATTTTTTTCTCTACAAGCTTCTTTTTTTTCTTTTTCGGGGTGGGAGTTTTTCCTTGTCGGGGGGATGTCAAAAGGCAGGGCCTGTTAAAGCCCATTGTGGCACGCCTTCTGTGATTTTGGGGTATAGAAAAATAAATTGTATTGTATAAGAATCCAGGCTGAAATTGCTTACATCCACTAAATTCTGAGTATAGGGTCTAAACAGTTATGTCAGTTTGATCTTTCAGTGTTTTTATTTTTAATAAAATCCCATTTACAATTTGGCTTTCTGGGATGATGAGTGCTGCCTGATATTGAGGGGAAAAATTAATTTAAATGATTTTAGCATTAGGCTGCAAAATATATAGTTGCATATGTTATGATGAATGTAATATTAAGCTCAGGGTATTTTCTCAAAATGACTGTATCTGTGAAAGTCAATGGCTATGTGACCTGTATTTGAGTTAATTGCTTTTCTACTTTGAAGGCAATATCATTACAGCCAATCTACTCAGTAGGCAATATGTATTTTACAACTTCTTTTGCAATGTTAATATAGTCTTTACTTTGTTTTATTACTAAACCCTAAAATAACATTCTCAGTGCATATTTTACCTTATATCATTAAGAAAATAAGTCACAATGTATTGATTTGGTAATTAACCATAACATTAGTACAAAGCAATATAAAATATTTGGAAAAACACATAGAAAACTTGTTTGATGGGGGTAGAACTGACAATAATGCCAATGCTGCTATTAGAATGACAAATCTAGTGCATTTATAACAGTCACTACTGCCTTCCAGGTGGAACTGAGACTATGAATGTTTTTTTTTTCATCTTTGTGTTTAATTTATATGACACATACCCTTCTTACTTATTTCATTAGAGGTCTTACAGTTATGTTTGAGATAATGAAGAGTTATGGCCTCACCTTTAAGAAACATTGGTGGCAAGATCTTTTTCGGATTGTCTTCAGAATTTTTGACAATATGAAACTCCAAGAGCTCCAAACTGAGGTAATCTTTTGCTTTCTATGTTTGTGTATTTGTACACTTACTCTGTTTTGTCTTTGTATGTTTTTATTGTTTGACTTATCCTTTATTTATAAAGGAGTTTACTCCTTTTTCATTGTTTTTCTCCTGTTTCTACAGAGGACAGAGTGGATGATGACAACATGTAATCATGCACTCTATGCAATCTGTGATGTTTTCACTCAGTTCTATGAGCCTTTAAATGAGTTCTTACTGGCAGATATTTTTGCACAAATTCAGTGGTGTGTAAAGCAGGGTAAGTTAATGAAGATATATTGTTTTATTTAATTATTTACATCTTATGGTATTTAAACTTTTAATAAAATATGAATTCAGACATTGTGTTGCATTTAGAAACTTTTCAGTTCTATATTGTGTTAAATTCTGGCAAAATTGAAAGCACAAATATCTAAATAATAAACTTCCCAAACTTTAGTAGCTTCCGTAGCGTTAGACCTGAACGTTAATCTTGCTGCAAAAACTGTGCTGAAAGCATTAGTCCATAGTGTCACTTGGGCAACTGTACAGATGTGTCTTGTGTAAGCATTAGAACAGAGAATCACTTGGACTGTTAAACGGCTGTCAGTGCTATAGTTCTTTGGAGAAATTACATCTGAGCGTAGTTTTTCACTAATTATGAAATATCTGTGTGACGATGTGGGTTCTGGCTCCACACTCCCATCTTCTGCTTGGGAACCCTTAAACCCAACACCGTCGGTAATGTCACCGATGAGCTAGTCAGTGGAGGCAATAACATCTGAGCAAGGGGATGGTAAAAAGTGAAACAGTGCTTTTATTAAAAATTCAACAAAAGTGTTCAAATAAATAGTGCATTTCATTCAAGTTCAAATAAATAATCCAATAAAAGGTGAAGGTTAAAAAACACACACAAAAAAAACAATCCTTTTTAAAACGAGGTTAAAACATTCCTCAGGAAGCAGTCTTAAAACAACAACAAGCTCGGTGCTTCTTTTAACATGTGACTCCCCTGCTTCTCCCTGTCCAGGCTTCGCAACAGGGGAGCCACTCTCACTCTGCGGCTGCCCTTTTCAACACACTTACTTGAGACTGGAGACCTCCCGATCCCTGGTTCCGGCTTGGCACTCATACCATCCTCGGAGACTTGATTCCTACAACGGCCAGGTCACCCACGTTGGGGATTCCACCACCAAGCCTCCCGACTTCTGCTGCCTTTCCGGCCTTCTGCGGCCAGTCGCCTTCCCCTGGTCACTCCCGCTACCTGATTGCTCAGCGGGAGCGACATCCAACTGAAACGCCTGGGTGTAGGCCCAACACCCCAGGCCCTCGCAGCTGCCCGTGAGTGCTCATTCACTCACTCGCTCTTCACGGCTCTCTCTCTCATTGACCTGCTTCCTCTCCTGCTCCCGGTAACCTCCGTCCTCTTTCTCCTTTCGTTTCTTTTTTCTTTTTTTTCCCCTCCTAACCGACTCGCGCTTCTTTTTAAAGAGCGAGGGGCCATAGCAGCCTATTAGCTATGTGAACGAATCACAGATGTGGGCAGTTCCTCACCTGTGCATTCGGTGAGAAACGCCCACACCGCAGAACCACCCCGTGGCTTGCTATGGCCCAACGACTCCTCGCTAAGCCGCCGCGAGAGCGGTGATTATTTCATGGGAAGGCTCCACGCCACTGCCAACCCAATGCAACTGGAGTTTTATGGGGAGGGGATGTGGTGTTATGGGTCCACAGCTCACTGAGCAAAGGCCATTCGTTTTAAATAATCACCGCTCTCTGTGATTCGTTCCCGTGGCTAATAGGCTGCTATGGCCCCTCACTCTTTAAAAAGAAGCGCAAGTCGGTTAGGAGGGGAAAAAAAAGAAAAAAGAAACGAAAGGAGAGAGGACGGAGGTTACCGGGAGCAGGAGAGGAAGCAGGTCAGTGAGAGAGAGCCGCGAAGAGCGAACGAGCGCTCACGGGCAGCTGCGAGGGCCTGGGGTATTGGGCCTACACCCAGGCGTTTCAGTTGGACTGAGCAATCAGGTAGCGGGAGTGACCAGGGGAAGGCGACTGGCCGCAGAAGGCCGGAAAGTCAGCGGAAGTCGGGAGGCTTGGTGGTGGAATCCCCAACGTGGGCAACCTGGCCGTTGTGGGAATCAAGTCTCCGAGGCTGGTATGAGTGCCAGGCCGGAGCCAGGGATCGGGAGGTCTCCAGTCTCGAGTAAGTGTGTTGAAAAGGGCAGCCGCAGAGTGAGAGTGGCTCCCCTGTTGCGAAACCTGGACAGGGAGAAGCAGGGGAGTCACATGTTAAAAGAAGCACCGAGCTTGTTGTTGTTTTAAAACTGCTTCCAAAGAAACATTTTAACCTTCGAAATTAAAGGATTGCTTTTGTTTGCTGTTTTTTAACCTCCACCTTTTATTGGATTATATATTTGAACTTGAATGAACTGCACAATTTATTTGAACACTGTTTTGTTGGATTTTTAATAAAAGCACTGTTGCACTTTTTTTGAACCATCCCCTTGCTCAATTATTTGCCTTCACTGACTAGCTCACTCGGTTTCATTATCGACGGTGTTGGGTTTAAGGCTTCCAAATAGCAATGGGAGTGTGGAGCCAGAACCCACATCGTCACAATCTGCACTTTACCAACAATGAAGACTTTGATGAGAATTCCCATCCAGCACCCAGACTGAATAAAATTTGGTAGATGTACCAGGCCAGGCAAAATTTCACAGCATTTACATTCTAGACGTGATATCAGTGATGAAAGTCTCATACCTTATAAGGGCAGATTGTCATGGATAGAGTACATGGCATCAAAAAGAGCAAGATTCGGCATAACGTTTTATGAGCATTGTGAATCAAAAACAGAATACATTTGGAATTCAGTTCTGTAAACAGGGAAAGGGACGATGTTTGATCTGAAATATAATCAGTACAGCGTTGCTGCATCATCTGTGCTGACTTTGATAGATGCTCTGCTAGATCAAGGTTACTGTGTAACCATGTATAATTTTTATACTTTGTCAGAGTTATTTGACATCTTGCTGCAAAGAAAGACTGATACATATGGGACAGTGTTCCCCAGCCATCGTGGCATTCCTGAAGACAGCAAAATTGCAGCATGGTGTGCTAGTAGCTTGGCAAAAGGGTAAAGTGCTTGTGCTGAAATAGAAAGACAAGAAAGATGTTTGTCTTCTTAGCACTGTACACAATGTGGCTACAATCACTGTACAAGCAAAAGGCAACAAGCAGGTTACGAAGCCTTGTGCATGCCAGCTTGTAGAACAAATCATTGGTGCATATCTACTGTCGACACTACCTTTAAACAGATGCGGTCGACCCAGCACATTGTGGATCAGTCCAGAGCGTCTTATTGGTAGACATTTTATTGACTGTGATGTTGGATTGTCTCTTTCACCGTGCTTTAAGATTTACCACACATAGGAATCATTTTGAGATTATACATTGTTTTGGCATCATTAGTAGTACTATTATTACTGTTTTTATAATTTTTGTTGTTATTGTTCATTTCATATTATTATTTTTATTCATTACTATTATTATTTGCATCATTATTATACTTTTGAGATTTAATGAAAATGTCATTTTTCATGCCAAAAAAATGCAATGCATTTTACATGTTTTTTTGTAATAAAATACAATGTTGAAGAGGTTAATTGCTTTGTAGGTGATGCTTTATTTTATCTTAACAGTACCGTTCTTGTATGTATGCATATTTTACGTAGAATGCTTTGACTTTCTATTTATAAAGTATGAGTTCAGTTATTTGCATAATGGGGGCACAGTGGCACAATGATTAACACTCTGCTACCTTAAACCTCCAGGAAACTGCTTTTGAATCCAGGCCTGGTCAGTATCTCTTTCTGGTGTGCATTTTTTTTTACTGTGGGCCGGAAGAACAAAATGCAAAAAAGGCAGTTCTTTGAACCATCTGAAGAATGGATATTGCACATTATCATGCTGGAAGTAAACATTTGAAAAGTAATGTTCAGTTGCAATAGTCAACTGTTACTACCTCGAGGCCCAATTTGTACTAAGAAAATAACCCTCATATCTTTCCACCACTACCACCTATCCGTGTTGCTGACATAAGGGAATACAGTATGGACATAAGAAAGTAATGGAGTATGGATCCAAATATTCATGCTGTTTATGCCAGTATTAAGTTGCACCATTCTTTGTAAATTCTTAAGCATGAAACACTCACCATGTCATCATACTGTGTATATTAAGTTTCTAACACATGATTTGGTGTTTAAATAATGTACATGTACATAGACATAGATAGATAGACATGCTCATGTATACATTGATGGATGGCTCAGTGACCATATGAAATTCGGGTCCACAGAAAACAGAGAGGGAGGAGCAGAAATGCATATCTTATGTCACTGCAGATAGGAGGTCATTTGTATATGCATGGACACTTGGAATTGACTATAGGAACATAGTTATGCAGGATAAAGAGTGATATAAGTGTATATTATTATTTATTAAAAATCCTCCTTCTGAAAGCTATTGAATATGCATTACAGCAGGTTCCAAGGAAGCCTAACTCACCATAAATTGAGAGAGAGACACCATAATAGTTGAGAACAGAAACAAAAGACTGACACAGGTTAGTAAAGGGAAGAACATAGTCCCAAACAGCTGATGCAGAGACCAGATAACACCTTTAAAAAATTCAGCAATGGGAAGTCTCTTCTGAAGTGTTGGTGTTCTTTTTTATTTTTTTAGGTGTTTTATTGACTTCAAAGTTTTATTACAGTGTATACATTACAGATCAGCAAATCAAAACCGTACTCATTGTTGGTTTGATCAGTTACACCCTGTTCTGCCCCTGTAGTAGGGAGAGAATGAAAAAAAAATTGAATACTGTGAACTTAGAGAAATGTGTATGATGTAAAGTTTTGAAGTGAATTTTGAAGTGAATTTGACAGATTCCACAAATGTGTATGACATTTTTCATAAGTTAGTAATATTTTCCATGTCTGGATTACTTCAATTTTTGTTTATGTTTTATGATATTCTCTCTTGTGCAAAGACTAAAACTGTTAAGTCTAACTTTGGTAAGCAACATTTTGAACTGGTGTAGAAAAGCCTAAAATTGATAAACTGTGATAATCGTTTAAGTGTAGACGTTGTGAAAGAGCAGTGGAACAAGTTTAAAATGATTTTACAAATAGTATAAAATGGGAGAGATTTATTTCAAAATTTTGAATTACTAAGAACTTTCTCAAAACTCCAAAAGTGGGTAAAAAATGAGAAGAAAAAAGATCTACTTTGGGTGCCAGAGAGGAAGGAAAGGCACCCTGGCTGGTATAAAGGAAGGATTCATGCAAGGCCAGGATTCCATAATGGATGGACTGGGCAAACAGGCTTATCAGCAATTCATGAGAGTTGGCAGTGTTCCTCAAGGCTGGACCAAATAAAGACACCTGCAGAGTGGCATGGGAGCTGGAGCCTGGAAAACGCAGCCCTGTTGATATCTTTGAGGATCTCCAGATGGTGCTGCCATGGGAGGACTGTCCTGGTTTCCGTGGGTCCCGGAAATGCTCCAGTTGACCTAGACAGGAGACTGGAAGCAGTTCCTTGGTTTAGTTTAAAAGAGAGCCTGCTGCCTCATTTTATTTTAATTATAGTCAGGAGGCAGTGGGCAACACTATTTTGGAGGAAGAAGGAGGATTTGTGAATGGTTGATTTTTCTGTTATTTGTTTGTGAAGGGCTTTCTGTCAGATGAAAATTATTTATTTGAATCTGGAATTGTGTTGGGTATTGTTGTGTCCGTGGTTTTGGGCTCAGGGGCAACTCCTTTAAAATATGAATTTTAAAAGGCAGTTAGAGAGGAATATTACAGATAAGGTGATAGATGACCCAAAACAGCAACAATCTGAAACAAGTAGGAGTTCAGGACAGTTTTGAAGTGTTTGCACAAGTTTACAGCTACAGTATAATGTGGTAACAAAACTAGTTAAAATTATACATTATTTACAGAAAATAACATACATATTAGTAAGCACACAGCAAGAGAAATGAAATTGTTGAAAATCATGACAACTAATCATAAGGCCAATAGAGAAGAAAACAAAAGACACCATTCAATACTTCCTTCCTCTTCACCATATACACATCATACTTAAAATACATTAGTGTGACATACCACATAGAGGAGTCTGCAGTAAGTAGTGGATAGGAGGCATACAGATTCCTGGGGCCTTATGTATAAAACTTTTTTGTGTTTGGAAATGTGCATAAGCCATTTCTTATACAGAAGTTAGGGTTTTTAAAACATGGACTTGACATGACCGTTGTTTTAAACTTAAAGCAAGATTTGACCATCTGTATGTCCTATGCAGACTTTTGTGGTGTTGGCATTTGAGATACTACAAGGGAACTGGACAGTGAATCAAACAGAAACTCTTGTTTTGTTGTGCGTTTCATTAAGGTGTCAGCTACATTCCAGTGTTCTTAAACTAATTCTATCAAAGTTAACTCAAACTGCTTGGAGACTCCCTGAAGTGGAAGAAAATGATGTCCTGAGTGTTTGTGTTACTATGGTGTGATAGTTAATTAAAAAACAAATTTTTGTTGTTGATAACATTGTCACTAAGGAGGTGAACAAGAGTTTTAAAGTTCTTTTTCCCTTTAGAATGGGCATTTACTTTTATATAGAAGCAAGGCACAGTGGAAAGCAATGACTAAATGGAAGCTAAAACAGGCAAGGCTATAAGTGATGCATAGTTAAAAATAACAGTGATTTGTAATAACAGCAACAGTGTAATAAAAGTAACAGTGACTTGTAACTGGTAAAGAGAGGGATAAAGTAGAACAAACAAAAGGGCGACAGCATAAATTTTTATTAATAAGTTCAAATGGTGAAGGCAGGGAGCTCCAAAGTGAAGAAGTAATAAAAGAAGTGCAAGTTAGGAAAACTGATAGGGAACAGTAAAGTTAACGTAAAAGACAAATAGCCTGCAGTTAAGTATTACAGGTGCTTAAGGGTCCAGAAAGAGTAAAACACAAGTAGTTATAGGCATGCACCTTCTGTCAAACTGTCAATCAAAATGATTAATGGCCTTCAGTCATACCGGAAGTACCGCCCCATCGCCCCTTGAGACGTCACACCAGAAAGTCCCGCCCCCTCATGTGACCCCTCTCCCCTTTATGATGCAATACCGGAAGTCCCGCCCCTTTGACACCTTCCCCTGGCAGCAGATTGGTGAAGGGCACCCAGTCCCCGTCCAGACTCCGCCTTGAACCCGCCCCCTGCACCTGATTAGTTAAGGAAACTGTCAAGGGCAGTTTGATGGATGTCTGTCCCCTCCTTGAACCCACCAACAACCTGCATCCGCCTGCTTGCCCCAGGAAACTGTCAAGGGCTGAACTCACCACCGCCCCAACCCACTTCCCAGCCCCCCTCTCCTGAAAAACAAGCCCAGGCATGTTACAACCTTTACCTCGACAAGCACAGACAAGCCCAGGGCATGTCCTGACAAGTCCAGGCAGGTTGCTGCCTTGGCCCTGGACAAGTCTGAGCACGTTCCAATCCGTACCCTGTTGGCCTGAAGGGTCTGCCTCGGCCCCACCCCTGGGGTCAGGCAGTACCTGATGGCTGGCCTCCCCACACTTCCCAGTCCCCAAAATTACCTTCCAGTTCTGAAAGTGCTGTATAAAAAGCGAAGCATATGAACACGAAATTAAAATAACTATGTAATCTTTGCTTTATGACTTGCAGCTCCAGGCTTTTCCATCTCACAGACAGATTCTTTTGTCATCTTGCCACAGCAATAGGCACATTGAGAGAGAAAGAAATCTGGCACACCAAAACCTGCTCACAGGGGCTGTCAGGGGGATAAGAGCAGGTCTTGGTGTGCCTGATTTCTTTCTCTCTCGATGTGCCTATTGCTGCGGCAAGATGACAAAGTGTCAGAGCTCAGACACGGTCTGAGCCAACTGAGTGAGATAGCACACCATTTCGGCACCCCAGGTCAGGTAGCACCTGACGGCCGGCCTTTCCACACTTCCCAGTCCTCTCTCCGGAGGACGTCTGCTCCCTTCAGAAAGCACCTGACGGCTGGCCTTCCCACACTTCCTAGTCCTCTCTTGGGAGGACGTGTGCTCCCTGCTGAAAACCCTTCTGAAAGTGCTTTATAAAAAAGCGAAGCATTTTCTTCGGTTCTATCTATGATTTTAATATTAACATGAAATTAAAATATCTATCTCATCTTTGCTTTATCACTTACAGGTCCATCCTGTTCTGTCTCACAGAAAATCCTCAAGCAACATTGAATAAGGTTTCCCAGTGAAGCAGGTTTCTCAGGGAGAAAGACAAGCAGCCCCCATGCAAGCAGGTCTGTGTGCCTGCTCTCTCTCTCTACACACAGAAAGTAACATCAGGCTCTGCAAGTGCCCCACAAGCTGGACAGGATCTAACTACCACTTTGTGCGTTTGCAGGCAAGTGACTGTAGATGCAAGATGTTAGGTACCCCACTGGGTGGAGGACTCTGCGAGTTCGCTTGCAAACAACTGAGCCCGCCTGTTTCGAACACCCACCCCCGCTGGGTGAGGCCCGGCGAGCTCGCCGGCTGGTAGTCTCAGGAATGTTTTGGGGGTTAGGTCATGTACAAACCTCCACTTTGATTTATCACCTTTCAAGACATGGAGCATTCTCGTGTTACAAACGCATTGTGTCTCTTTTAACACACCTGACTGTAAAAGCTCTGTTATCATGCTCTCTATTCCTTCCGTGGCCTCAGGTTTAATAGGGGCTTGCACCGAGGCTAATGAACCATGTCCTGTACATGTCGAGATGCCAGCCCATGTCTGCCATCCCTTACACAATATAACATGTTTGGTTACTCTTTTTGTAAGTATAATATAATGAAGTTATTTTTAAAAGTATCACCACACCGCTCAAGAGAGACAGATTCCATGTGTGTTTTTGGATTTGCTGTGGGCGGTGATTTTTAATTTTTTGCTTAGCTCATTTCTATCACCTAGGCACCTTTTGACAAAGGAAAACTCTGTAAATACACTTGTGCATTTAAACGGAGATTAATAAGAAAGCACAGGAGGCTATAGTGAGGTGTGCTTGTTTAACTAGAGGCCTTTAAAACACTCTTTGGCAAGCCACGATTACGTCAGTTATTTTTTCAACTGTTTCCAAAGCCCATAGCCCCCAGCGTCTATATGAACGTCTTAGAAAAATTATTTCTTTTATCTTTGTATAGGATTAAATGCAATATAACTATTCTTCATGCAGACTATTCTCCAGGATTACTGTAAGCCCTATTCATGATTATTATAGGCACCAAATGAGTATGTTTTTAAAAAACGGATGGCTGAATCCTTATTTTATTCTTAATATGAATATTTCCAAGTTGATTCTCAAGTGCGTGCGTAAAATATATGATGCAGCATTTTTGTCTATCTACGTATACGACGATTAATGTACAAATTCATAGGACTGAAGCAAACAATAGTAGTTTTTTCATACCGAAACGGGTAATCCAATCAAGTAGTTTTCGTCTGAAAATTCAAACAGGGTCCTCTCCTCTGACAATATTCAGGAGTGGCTTAAAAGCGCAGGCAGGTGGTGCATTAGCTCCGACATAATAAAAGTATTCTGAACTACTTGCAGAAGGGACCTGCTTGTGAAATGCATAATCTCTCTGTACGGAGCCGCCTGTTTTTAAAAGGCTGAGGAAAAAAGTATGATAGGTCAAACACACAGTGCCATAAAATAAAAGCAAAATAAAGTGTGAATGCCACACAACCTGGTATGGCTAGATGTTTTGTTTTTTCCAGGTGAGCCAATTTTGCGTTGCTTAAGGTTGTAGCTATAAGTCAAAATCTTTCTTTTATTCTTTTTTGATTACCTTTATACTGATTTTATACAGGTAATCTAGGTACAATGCGGTCATCCTGTCTCCAAGACAACTTTTCTTGTCTCTGAAAATTAATTCATAGCTCATACGTTTCTGCTCTTAGAGCCATAAGGTTATAGCGAGGTGTGCTGGTTTAACTAGAGGCAAGGGATGTAAGAAGCGCTCTTCTACACCTCCGAAGTTCATTGAACTAAAATCAGGTTTTTAAAATTGTCAGCTTTAGCTCATGCTAGTGACCTCATAAATGGGCGCCAACAGCTCCGCACGCTTGTATAGCTCACAAAATAACAGAGCTAATTACTCTTTCTGCTTAAACTAATGATCAAATATTCAGGTAATTTTAATTAAACACTAAAGCGTTAGTGAACAAAAATACATTTTCAGTAGCCAAGTAAAACGACCAGTTGCTTTAACATGAAAATAAAGCATCTTGAGAAAATAAAGCATCTAAAAGCATTTTTGTAAAGGTCCAATTTTAAAACTTTGTAAGAAAAATCCTTGTTTCCAAAAGAGTTCTGCTTATTTTTTCAACAGTTTTCTTGACTGATCTTTGGAATCATCAGTGCCTTTCTGATTCTCCCCAAACATAGCATATAACTTAATTTCTGTACTCATTTAAATGATAATAGCCAGTATAAAGTCCCTAAAGGAACTGGAGACATCTGATATCTTCTATCATATATCTTTTCCTGCCAGCCCAAGTAATTCAGATTCTGTTTAAAACACAAATGTACGATTATTTTTTCTCAAATGGCCAAATCTTTGGTCTGCTAATCATGAAAATCAGATTTTATTCTCATGACACTTTATTTGCATATTTTATTATACCTACTTAACTTTTATCAACATTTATCTATCTCTATATTTATTTTTCTAGTATCAGAATGTAGTTTAAGTTAGTTTGTTTTGGGTTCAATAGATGTGTTTTTCATATTTTTGATTCTTGCTTTCTTTTTTTCACATCTTCGAGCCCCCTTTTTGTTACTTCGCGCCCCCTAGCGGAGTCAGCCCACAGCTTGAGAATCACTGTTGTAGGGTTTTATTTGTAAAACACTCTGCGGCATTTCAAGCTAAATTAGATTCCCTTGGATATTCAGCCATCCATCGGTGTTCTGTTTTTGTTATAAATTGTATTTAGTCTCTCTTTATTTACTAAACATTTTACAGTATATGTTGAATAGAAAACAGTTATCTTGTTCAGGCTTTAATTTAAAACAGCATTGTAAAAAAACAGGTTATAAACACTTTGGCACTCAGGGGGCTTTGTGTAATACAAAGTTTTAGAAATTCTGTTAATGCTTGGTAATAACCTTCCATTTTACATCAGTTATGAACCCCTGAAAATAGGAATGGTTATAGTAGGTTATAGGAGCCTATACACTACAGGGCTGATGATGATTAGGTTTATTTTGGACACATTAGGCCAATCAGCATGGAAAATGTTTTAGTGAATAGTTACCTCATATCTATTATATGCATTAGCAAAAGGATTAAAATTTTACTAAAACTGTGAGAGTTATTCTTTCTTTTAGGTGGTCCGGGTGACAAAGGACAGCTATCATTGAAAACTGGTTTTCCCTCTGTTTGTGAAAAAGCACCCTTGGTTTTAGTAGCATTCAGGGTGAAGGGGATGTAAATTTAAACTGTGATTCCAAGAGTCAACAAGTGTCTGCAAACATCTTGAATACGAGTCAAAGGACCAGGGTTTGTGCAGGGATCATAGTCAGGGGCAGAGTTAAGCTAGACGATGAAAGATGAAACTTTGACATTTGTGGCAAAATAATTAAATAAAGTTAATTACGAAGTAAATAACCACATGAAAAAGTAGTGTTATTACAATTTGAAAAACTGCCGTGATGTATAAAAAACATTTGAAATAAATAATAAGCTTTTTTGACATGCGCAGTCTGGAATAGTCTAAATATGTCTTAATGAGTTTATTCTTAAATAAAACTTAAAATGGCAAATTAAAATTATTAAACCTGAATAAAACACAGAAGTATCATTTAATGATATCAATTAGTGTTAAGTATTATCAAGCACCGGGATCTATTTATAAGGTGTATTTAATTTAGTTATAAACAAAATGATTGGTGGCATTTTACTTTGAAATGAACAATAGTTTGACAGAGCTTTAAGAATTAGAATGCAAGACAAACCTTTACACTATATAACAAAATGTTGCTGTTCCAATAGGAGTATCTTGGATCTGTTTTATTTGAACCTTTTGACAAGAAGCCCCTGGTCATGGAAATATACCACATATATTGAAAATGAACACTGCCGACATGCTAACTAAATAGATGTAATCTAAGATATTTTAGAATATGGACCTGGCTGCTACCCCCATGATTCTGATAAACTAAAGGGTCTTCACTTAATTGTCCAACTTCCTGCGGGTGCTATGGATCTTGTAATGGAGACTGCAAAAGATTCTATAATCTTTACTCTGTAATTGCCCATATGACGGAGATCTAGCGCCTGTGTCCGCAGTGTTAACCAGTCATAAGACATAATGTTCAAAATTCACCTAGGGTTTTTCAAAAGAGATAGGACGAGTGCGGCGTGTTTTCTGTATTCTCTTTCTGTATTAACTATTTACAGTGACCATACCCCGAGACCTTAGGTTTTTTTATGCCGAAGTACCTTTCACAGACCCGAATAAGAGACATCCATCAAAATGCTCTTGACACAAAGGAGGCCCAATCAGGCCGGTGGGGCGGGAGTCTCTTTTTAAAGAGTATAAAAAACTTTTTCAGCAACGTGTTTTGACCCGTTAACAATCAGCCTCTCTCTAGCTATGTTCCTGATTAGCCACGAGGGTCTACGGACCAGATGGCCCCCATATGATGGCCTGTTTTGACCTGAGGCTGTCGTGCCCGACTCTGAATACTCTGCGCCTAACGGCTATCCTGCAGACCAGCCTTCTCGGCCAGACCTTCTCATGCCTTCAACTGACCAGATCTAGGGGCCTGAGCCTCAGGTACCTGCATCTGGTGATCTATATTAGTTGGACAGTTTTCTGGAGAACCGCGCAGTACCTGACATTTTTGTACCTGCTAATGATGATCCAGGGTTCCTTGCAGGGTCTGAGGAGATGGCCATTCAGGCTGTAAAACAAGAAGAGTCCGTGGACGACCCGATAGAAGCTCCGGCCGATTGGAACATATCACCCAAGGATGGAATTATGCGGGCATGGCCCTTGAACAAACTGACGAACCCTGGGTGAAACATTTCAAAAGGCTCTGAAGCTGGGCAAGAGTTGGACGGTGGCTCTGCCGGATATAATAGCGGATCGGCACCTAAAAAGTACTGGCAGGGATGTTGAACAGAACAACCCAACCATACACGGCCCACAGGTCTGTTTGAGACTGACCGGCTCAGCAGCAGCAGCGGCAGTCTGTTTTCCGCAAACCATGGCTCAGGAGCCCGGTCATCAGGACTCTGGGCTGCTTCAGCATCTTTCTGCCTTTTCACCAGATGAACACCTTTGTACAAAATGCTGACGACGATCGGAAAAATGAGCATTCTATTCAGGAGTCGATCGTCCAAGCCTTTCATCACACGGATGCTGACTCTTACTCAAAAATACGTGAAATAGCCGAGGCTCTCTCTAAACTCCATTTTCTGGACCTGATAGGGCTGATGGACCTTTAAGGTTTTACGGGTTATACGACCTGGAAAATCAGATGAAGTGTCTGAACTGAATGTCCCAGTGAGATCACATGTTTTTGTCGGCTTTTAATCATGCTGTTTAGTTGTAATGTATTGAAGTGATTGGTAAAACCTGTCTGAATTTTTATATTGTTTTTGAAAAATGACCAATAAAGGATCAATTGATTTTTAAACCCTAACCCTAATTTCTTTCACCATCGAGGATGGTGGGTTATTGAAAAAGTTTTTTATAGCCCAGCCGGTTGGGGAGGCAAAGACTCTTTGAAAAGAGACTCCCGCCCCACCGGCCTAAATGGGCCTGCTTGTGTCAAGAGCATTTTGATGGATGTCTCTTATTCGGGTCTGTGAAAGGTACTTCGGCATAAAAAAACCTAAGGTCTCGGGGTATGGTCACTGTGAATAGTTAATACAGAAAAGAGAATACAGAACACACACCACACTCATCCTATCTCTTTTGAAAAACCCTAGGTGAATTTTGAACATCATGTCCTATTACTGGTTAACACTGCGGACACAGACGCTAGATCTCTGTCATATGGGGAATTACAGAGTAAAGAATATAGAATCTTTTGCAGTCTCTATTACAAGATCCATAGCACCTGCCGGAAGCTGGACAATTAAGCGAAGACCCCTTAATTATCAGAATCATGGGGGCAGCGCCCAGGTCCATATTCTAGAATATCTTAGATTACATCTATTTAGTTAGCATGTCGGCACTGTTCATTTTCAATATAGGTGGTATATTTCCATGACCAGGGGCTTCTTGTCAAAAGGTTTAAATAAAACAGAGATCCGAGATACTCCTATTGGAACAGCAACATTTTGTTATATAGTGTAGAGGTTTGTCTTGCATTCTAATTCTTAAAGCTCTCTTAAACTATTGTTAATTTCAAAGCAAAATGCCAGCAATCATTTTGTTTATAACTAAATTGAATACACCTTATAAATAGATCCCGGTGCTTGATAATACTTAACAATAATTGATATCATTAAATGATACTTCTGTTTTATTCAGGTTTAATATTTTTAATTTGCCTTTTCAACTTTTATTTAAAAATGAACTCTTTGAATACATATTTAGACTATTCCAGACTGTGAATGTCAAAAAAAAGCTTATTATTTATTTCAAATGTTTTTTATACATCACGGCAGTTTTTCAGATTTTAATAACACTACTTTTTCATGTGGTTATTTACTTCGTAATTAACTTTATTTAATTATTTTGGCACAAATGTCCTTAATATCAAGACTACCAGTGTAGTTCATATTCTCCAATATTTAATGTTCTTCCTATATCAGGAAGAACACAAGCCTCACTTTTAGTGCCAGATAAGGTTCTAACAATAACCAGCTAACGTTAATTAGCCTCATACTAGCAGATGTTAAATAATGTTTTCCCCAACTCTTTGCAATCCTGTGGAACTGCCTACATAGATGACAGTTTAGCTGATAATATACCGAAGAACACGTAGTTTCTGTTGTAGTGTGCGGTGAACTTGGGGTGATCCCTTGTAGATACGGTCTTAAGAATTTTTTTAATCTCCTCTGTGACTTAGTATTTGTAAATTTTAGTTTTTACTATCTTATCTTTGTGATATGGGCAAGTCAAGATGAAGATGATCATTCATCGTCTAGCTTAACTCTGCCCCTGACTATGATCCCTGCACAAACCCTGGTCCTTTGACTCGTATTCAAGATGTTTGCAGACACTTGTTGACTCTTGGAATCACAATTTAAACTTATATCCCCTTCACCCTGAATGCTATTAAAACCAAGGGTGCTTTTTCACAAACAGAGGGAAAAGCAGTTTTCAATGATAGCTGTCCTTTGTCACCCGGACTACCTAAAAGAAAGAATAACCCTCACAGTTTTAGTAAAATTTTAATCCTTTTGCTAACGCATATAATAGATATGATGTAACTATTCACTAAAACATTTTCCATCCTGATTGGCCTAACGTGTCCAAAATAAACCTAATCATCATCAGCCCTGTAGTGTATAGGCTCCTATAACCTACTATAACCATTCTTATTTTCAGGGGTTCATAACTGATGTAAAATGGAAGGCTATTACCAAGCATTAACAGAGTTTTTAAAACTTTGTATTATACAAAGCCCCCGAGTAACAAAATGTTTATAACCTGTTGTTGAAAATGCTGTTTAAAATTAAAGCCTGAACAAGATAACTGTTTTCTATTCAACATATAAAATGTTTAGTAAATAAAGAGAGACTAAATACAATTTATAACAAAAACGGAACACCAATGGACGGCTGAATATCCAAGGGAACCTAATTTAGCTTGAAATGCCGCAGAGCGTTTTACAAATAAAACCCTACAACAGTGATTCTCAAACTGTGGGCTGACCCCGCTAGGTGGCGCGAAGTAACAAAAAGGGGGCTCGAAGATGTGAAAAAAAGAAAACAAGAATCGAAAATATGAAAAATACAAACCCAAAACAAATTAACTTAAACTACATTCTGATACTAGAAAAATAAATATAGAGATAGATAAATGTTGATAAAAGTTAAGTAGGTATAATAAAATATGCAAATAAAGTGTCATGAGAATAAAATCTGATTTTCATGATTAGCAGACCAAAGATTTGGCCATTTGAGAAAAAATAATCGTACATTTGTGTTTTAAGCAGAATCTGAATTACTTGGGCTGGCAGGAAAAGATATATGATAGAAGATATCAGATGTCTCCAGTTCCTTTAGGGACTTTATACTGGCTATTATCTTTTAAAATGAGTGTAGAAATTATGTTATATGCTATGTTTGGGGTTGATGTGATCAGAAAGGCACTGATGATTCCAGATCAGTCAAGAAAAGAAAAGAAAAGAAAACCTTCTGGTTCTAAGAGCAGAAACGTATGAGCTATGAATGAATTTTCAGAGACAAGAACAGTTGTCTTGGAGACAGGATGACCGCATTGTATCTAGATTACCTTTATAAAATCAGTATAAAGGTGATCAAAAAAGAATAAAAGAAAGATCTTGACTTACGGCTGACACCTTAAGCAACGCAAAAATGGGTCACCTGGAAAAAATGAAACATCTAGCCATACTAGGTTGTGTGGCATTCACACTTTATTTTGCTTTTATTTTATGGCACTGTGTGTTTGACCTATCATACTTTTCTCCTCAGCCTTTTAAAAACAGGCGGCTCCGTACAGAGAGATTACGCATTTCACAAGCAGGTCCCTTCTGCAAGTAGTTCAGAATATTTTTATTATGTCGGAGCTAATGCACCACCTGCCTGCACTTTTAAGCCACTCCTAAATATTCTGAGAGGAGAGGACCCTGTTTGAATTTTCAGACGCCGAGACAAAAACTACTTGATTGGATTACCCGTTTCCGTATGAAAAAACTGCTATTGTTTGTTTCAGTCCTATGAATTTGTACATTAATCGTTGTACACATAGATAGACAAAAATGCTGCATCTTATACACACGCACGAGCACGCTCATGCACGTACTTGAGAATCAACTTGGAAATATTCATATTAAGGATAAAATATAAGGATTCAGCCATCCATTTTAAAAAAAAAATTCTCGTTTGGTGCCTATAAACATCATCGTCTCTCTTGAGCAGTGTGGTGTTTCTTTTAAAAATAACTTCATTATGTTATACTTACAAAAAGAGTAACCAAACATGTTATATTGTGTAAGGGACGGCAGGCATAGGCTGGTATCTCAACATTTACAAGACATGGTTCATTAGCCTGGGTGCAAGCCCCTATTAAACCTGAGGCCGCGGAAGGAATAGAGAGCATGATAACAGAGCTTTTACAGGCAGGAGTGTTAAAAGAGACACAATGGGTTTTTAACACGAGACTGCTCCATGTCTTGAAAGGTGATAAATCAAAGTGGAGGTTTGTACATGACCTAACCCCCAAAACATTCCTGAGACTACAGCAGGGGGTGGGTGCTCAAAACGGGCGAGCTCAGTTGTTTGTAAGCGAACTCGCAGAGTCCTCCACCCAGTGGGGTACCTAACATCTTACATCTACAGTCACTTGCCTGCTCCTACGCTCAAAGCGGCAGTTAGATCCTGTCCAGCTTGTGGGGCACTTGCAGAGCCTGATGTTAATTTCTGTGTGTAGAGAGAGAGAGCAGGCACACAGACTTCCTTGCATGGGGGCTGTTTGTCTTTCTCTCTGGGAAACCAAAAGGGTGGGACTTCCGGTATTTCGTCATAAAGGGGCGGGTCACATGAGGGGGCGGGGCCGGGACTTTCCGGCGTGACGTCATAAGGGGCGATACTAATGAGGTGCGACTTTCGGTATAACGTCATAGGGGGCCAGGCTTAAGGCTGTTAATCATTTTGATTGACAGTTTGACAGAAGGTGCATGCCTATAACTACTAACACATTATTTTAGACCCTTAATCTATTATTTTTTTTAGTTTAATAATTAAGTACATATTTTAAATTAAATTTAAAAAAGTCTGAGTAGTTTTAGTAATCCAAAACCAAATTTTTATTATAAGGCAATGGCAATGCAAGACCTATTGGATGTTGGACATTTTCAAGGATGTCTCAGAGGTACAATACTCTCTTCTTGAAATCTTCGTCTTTTGGAAGTGCCTGCTAATTTAGTATATCAAGCCATGATTTGCTGAACTGGAGGAGGAGTAGGTTGGCCTGTGTTGTAATAGGGAACTGGTGGACCTACCCCAGGTGTCCTTTAGATAGTGTGCATCCCTAAGGTGGTGCAGGATTATACTCCAAACTTGACAAGTAGAGGAAGCTGGGTCACAGTCAAAAGGAGCTTGTCAAACAGTGCACACTGTCCAGGGTCATCAACCCCACAATTGCGGAGGCAGTGTCTCTGAAGATTCTGAGGTAGTCAGCAGATATGAGCAATCCCAATGGACCACCTTAATAACAATCCCAAGTAAGAGAGACGTTGTGATAGTAGAGAACTCATGCATTAGGGGGACTAAAATGCAAATTTGCTCCAGAGACAGAGAGCCTCACACAGTGTGTTATCTTTTGGGTACACAGGTGGGAAACATCCCTAGAAGGGTTGATAGGCTTTTGTCCTGAGCAGGTTCGGATTCAGTTGTTGTTGTCCATGTAGGAACAAATGGCATGCATAAGGGCAGGCTGTCAGTTCTACATATCAGATTTAAAGAGATAGGTGCCACGCTGAGGAGTAGAACTGACAAGGTAATCTTCTCTGATGTTCGTCCGGTGCCACACACCAGTCTAAGTAAGACTGAGGAGATTAGAAAGTTTAACACGTAGCTCAAATCTTAATGCAAGATATAAGGTTATACAGTTAGGTCCATAAATATTTTGACAGAGACAACTTTTTTCTAATTTTGGGTTTGTACATTACTACAATGAATTTTAAATGAAACAACTCAGATGCAGTTGAAGTGCAGACTTTCAGCTTTAATTCAGTGGGGTGAACAAAACGATTGCATAAAAATGTGAGGCAACTAAAGCATTTTTTAACACAATCCCTTCATTTTAAGGGCTCAAAAGTAATTGGACAATTGACTCAAAGGCTATTTCATGGGCAGGTGTGGGCAAGTTTGTCGTTATGTCATTATCAATTAAGCAGATAAAAGGCCTGGAGTTGATCTGAGGTGTAGTGCTTGCAAGTGGAAGATTTTGCTGTGAACAGACAACATGCGGTCAAAGGAGTTCTCCATGCAGGTGAAAGAAGCCATCCTTAAGCTGCAAAAACAGAAAAAACACATCCAAGAAATTGGTACAATATTACAAGTGGCAAAATCTTCAGTTTGGTACATCCTGAGAAGGAAAGCAAACACTGGTGAATTCATCAACACAAAAAGACCTGGACGTCCACGGAAGACAACAGTGGTGGATGATCGCAGAATCATTTCCATGGTGAAGAGAAACCCCTTCACAACAGCCAACCAAGTGAACCAACACTCTCCAGGGGGTAGGTGTATTGATATTCAAGTCAACCATAAAAAGAAGACTGCATGAAAGTAAATACAGAGGGTGCAAGGTGCAAGCCACTCATAAGCCTCAAGAATAGAAAGGCTAGATTGAACTTTGCTAAAGAACATCTAAAAAAGCCAGCACAGTTGTGGCAAAACATTCTTTGGACAGATGAAGCCAGGATCAACCTCTACCATAATGATGGCAAGATAAAAGTATGGAGAAGGCGTGGAACAGCTTATTATCCAAAGCATACCACATCATCTGTAAAACACAGTGGAGGCAGTGTGATGGCTTGGGCGTGCATGGCTGCCAGTGGCATTGGGACACTAGTGTTTATTGATGATGTGACACAGGACAGAAGCAGCCGAATGAATTCTGAGGTGTTCAGAGACATACTGTCTGGTCAAGTTCAGCTAATTGCAGTCAAATTGATTGGGCGGCATTTCATGATACAGAAAGACAAAGACCCAAAACATACAGCCAAAGCAACCCAGGAGTTTATTAAAGCAAAGAAGTGGAAAATTCTTGAATGGCCAAATCAGTCACCTGATCTTAACCCAATTGAGCATACATTTCACTTGTTGAAGACTAAACTTTAGACAGAAAGGCCCACAAACAAACAACAACTGAAAGCCGCTGAAGTAAAGGCCTGGCAGAGCATTAAAAGGGATGAAACCCAGCATCTGGTGATGTTTAATGAGTTTAAAACTTCAGGCTGTCATTGCCAGCAAAGGGTTTTCAACCAAGTATTAGAGATGAACATTTTATTTCCAGTTATTTAATTTGTCCAATTACTTTTGAGCTCCTGAAATAAAGGGACTGTGTTAAAAAAAATACTTTAGTTCCCTCACATTTTTATGCAATCTTTTGTTCAACAAACTGAATTAAAGCTGAAAGTCTGCACTTCAACTGCATCTGAGTTGTTTCATTTAAAATTCATTGTGGTAATGTACAGAACTAAAATTAGAAAAAAGTTGTCTCTGTCCAAATATTTATGGACCTAACTTTAGGTTTATGGGGCATTGGGAATCCTTTTGGAAGACATGGAACCAGAGGGGGATCCAATGTATTGGGGAGGTGTATGAGTTATTTGAGGAGTATTTAGACCAAGGAATGTGTGTGTGTGTTCAAGAAGTTTAGGGCAGGCCAGGTTTAGAATTGTACATGATGAGACAAAACAGTAGTGTTAAAATAAATATGCAGAGTAACATAAATTCTACAATTAAAAGTAGCTTGCCTTATTGTTAGAATTATAAAAAATAAAACAAATGACTTATAGTTGTATGTAGCTGAGCATAATTATGTTATTATAGCAATAATAGAAACCTGGCAAATTAACAAAGATGGGGGTGAATATTTTTTAGAAATGACAGAATAGAAAAGGTGAAGTGGTTGCCATTTATGTCAAACAAAGTTTAAATACACGTCTTCTTCATTTTGATAATGAGCCACATCTTACTGAGGATACTTGGATTTGTCTGGAAAGCATTAAGGAAAGAGGTCATATTTTAAAAGTGTGTTATAGAAGGCAGACAGTAATTTCACTGTGTATCTTTTAAGAAATATTAAAAAGGAGATATTATAGTCACAGGGGAACTTTAACTTCCCAAATATTAACTGGGCTAACCTTGAAAATAGTGGAGCAGAAGAGCAGGAGTTTTCAGAAATAATCAGTGACTGTTTAATAACACAGTATACTAAAACATGAACACGGGGGGGAGGCCTGTCTAGATTTAGTATTTTGTGATATTCAGGACAGAAGTAATGGTGGGGATGTGATTGAACCATTAGGGTCAAGTGACCATAATATAATACAATTTTCAGAATTTTGGAAGAGCACAAAAGCATAGACCAAAACTGTTAAAAGTTTAAGTTTGGTAGAGCAAATTTTGAACAGATGTGACAAAGTACATTATGAGTGGATAAGCTGGGCTATGTTTTTAAGTGTGGAGACAGTTAAGAAGCAGTGGAACAGGTTTACATATAATGCAGAACAGGTACATTCCAAACTCCTGATTAGTAAGAAGTTTTAATAAACAGCGGGTAAATAAAGTGCTGAAAAAGAAGCTACAAAGTGAAAAAAACAGATGTGTAAGGCTTATAAGACAAATAACTCCAAGTGAATGGAACAGCATATGAGAGCATGAGCACAACCATTAGTGAAGCTAAAAGGCAGTTAGAGAGAAACATAGCAGATAAGTCAAAAGATGGCCCAATGAAATTTGTCAGCCTTTTAGTAGTAAAAGAACAGACAATAGTTGAAGTGCAACAGGAATAGTAAATGGGAATTAAAATATATTGACAGTGTGCAATAAACAGAGAAAAGAGGTAAAGGTTTAGGGGAATCCACACTGTATATTGTTGGCAACAAATAAAATGAACTTTGAGACTGAGTAATCATAAAGGACTGAGTCAAAATAATGACTGATCAGGAGGTTGGAATGCTCAGGATTTATAGGTGCAAGACGGGAAAGAGTGGGAACCCAGATGGAAATGAGGTCTACAGGAGGGCGTGTCACAGCACCAGAAGTGGGGAGAGTATTATCTGAGCTTTCCTTCTGGTGGCCTGTGGAATAGGGAGAAAAGGCATTAATACCATTTGTCAACCCTTTACTCAGTATCTTACCCCCAGTTAAGACCTTAGACTGTCTCACATATGCTCATCTGTGAAAACAGTGAAAAAGCAGATTCCTTAATTTGTTCTTGCATCCCTTGCATTTTTCTCAGATCTTCACATGTGAGTAAGTGGATAACCTCACAGAAGTAACAAGGGACTACTAAGGAGGGTACTGAGTGATTTGGAAATTGTAGATGGAAAAGTACTGCTCAGATTAAATAGGCTGAAATCAAACAAATCACCAGGACCAGATAATATTTACACTTAAATGCTTAAGGAGGTTAGTGAGTACAAATAAAAACCCTTGACACATATAAGAAGAAAATAATTTGTTATTCCTATTTTTATATTTTATTATCTTCTTCTATCTGGAGTAGTGGTGCCTCATCTCCTGTAATGATAGTACAGTGCAAGTCTTACCACACTTTCGGTTATCAACATGGCATTAATTGAAGCCAAAGCTGTCTGAATACCAAGGAGGTCCAGGGTGGAGGTGAGGCAAATTGGTTAGGATACAAGAGCCCAGAACCCTTTGTGTTCCAGGTGTTCAAATAGGTTTGGAAGTTTATACCCCTACTAAGAGGTCATAGTGCTACTCTCTGCATTAAAATATCTTTGTTTATTGCTGTTTGTTTTATTATTAAGAGTAATAACAATTTTTTTTTTATTTTAATTGGTTGTAGAATGGGTTTGTATTATATCACTAGTGTGATATAATACAAAAAAATTTATTATGTTCTCCAATCCATTTAGATTCATAAAGCCACCAAAACCAACTGTGCACATTTAAGGCTTGCTGTACTTGTCCTCGAGAGAACAAGAAACAATTCTGTGGCCACGTGATAATATGCATATAACATACTGCTCTTTCTCCTGTGTGGTAGAAATCAACATCTTAATTAATGAAAGCAACTTATCCTCTAACAGGACAAATCAGTAATCAGGAAGGAGAAAAGATGGGAGCATTCTTCAAAAGCAGTCTGTTACAGCACGGTCAGAATGATCAGAGAAACAAAGAATTGAGGTTAATTTTATAAACTATTACATTTACATATAGCGTCATTTAGTGCATACATTTTACTCTGGTTGGTTCATTGGTTTACACCCATAATGACATATATAAAATAAAAGTCTATTATATTCTGGTTCTTCTTATACCTTTGAGTTGAGCCACTACTCTTGAAACTTCTGAGCATATAACAGCTATCCATTCTGGTTGTTTATAGGACAACTACTGACTATCTCTTAGTCATCTTTCTGTAGATTTTATTGTTCACTTGACCTTTATCTGGTTTCCATATATGCCTGAAAAGGTTTCTGACATTTAGTAACCCTTTATGCTATTTCTTTAAAATGAATGCTATGTTGTCATAAAAATTATTCTTCATCTTATGACTACATGTTAAGATGTTACAAAAAGCCAAAAGTGCCACATAGAAAATTACAATGATTGCATTTGAATGAAACTACACAATCATTTAGGTATCCAAGTACAGTAGGTAGCTTTAAATATATATTTAAATATTGAAAAGATCACATCATGCGATCAGTTTACAAATCTGAATTCTACTTGTAACTTACAGTACAAACACATCATTTTCAATGTGTTAAATTTCTTAGAATTTTTCAGTCCAGGAAGGAAGAAACTTATGATGACCCTTTAATTTTTTTAACTACTATCAAGATTTGTCAAATGTCACCTACCTTTTGAAAATAAACATTGCACATTTATACAAAAATGCTTTTGAGTAATCCACAGTAGATGACAAATCTTCATTGTGCTAACTGAAAATAAACTCAAAAGTATTTTCTGTGTTAACTCATTGGCACACATGCGAAAGGAAATAATACTGCCCTATTGAGTAAAGTTTAAAGCTACCCCTCTACATCTTGGGTGCATGATTTTTACGTGATATAAACATAGATGTTGCAAACATGTTACTTAATATTGCATAAAACACAAAATGCTTTTTATTGAATAGTGCTGGTAAGAAAAAAAAAATAGCTAAAACAGTCAAAGATTAAAGATGTCAGGTCAAACACACACTGATTTGGCCTATTTTTCCCCTGTTAAATGCAATATTATCAGTTTTAAGTGCAGCAATTTAATTTTGGATTTAGCTTTAATCTGATTCAGTAAAACCAAAAAGTAAAAAAAACAAACTTTTTTGTGACTTAAGTGGTTCTATAAACTTGCTTATTAGGTCATATTTAGAATTGAAACGAATATGCATTGTGCATCCAGGTAGTATTTTTTTTATTATTGATTTTAATTACAAACAGATAACATTCCATACTACCAAGACAAATTTAACAAATCACAGCAAAATTTGTCCCCAACCAAGAGAAAGAGAGAGGAGCCAGCAACCAAAAGAAAGGTATCCTTTTCCCTGAAATGGAAACTTAGTCTAAAATATTATTGATTAGATCGTGCCATATTTTAAAAAGGATTTGAACAGATCCACTAAGTGAGAATTTTATTTTTTTTCCAATTTCAAGTATAACATTGGTTACCCACTGACTTAGAAGTGGTGGGGTTCTTCCAGTTGAGCAAGATAAGTCTAGTATATGAATATAATAATAATAGTATAGGAATATAATAATAATAGTATAGGAATATAATAATAATAGTAGTCTAGTAAAGGAATTTACAGTTTGTTTCTACTTCTCCACTTTAAGGCCATTTGGGAGTACACCAAACACACCTGTTAATGGGTTAGGAGTGATTATGACCCCAAGGCTGTCTGATAGGCATGCAAATACAGTATGTTTATCCAAAATGTTGTTAATTTGGACAATTTTAAACAAGATCAATGCACTTGATAAAAGAGTTTGAGTTGAATGACTGAATGCTTTGAATATTGAGCTTGAGTGTATTTTGTTCATGGCTGTCTTTCACTCCTTTTCTGAAATATTGAGTGACAGATCCTTTCCCCAATGTACTCTGGGGTCTTTGAAAGGAAGAGACTTTAAAATATTTTTATAAGTTGTAGAGATGCTATCTGGCTGATCAATATTTCTTCTGGAATAGAGCAAGTTAGACAGTGAGGAAAATTGGGCAGGTTCTGTTTAGCAAAGTTTCTAGCTTGAAAGTAGTGGATTAATTGTGTTGATCAGAAGTTGTATTTATAGCGTAATTGTTCATAAGATGCAAAGACATTATCTATGTACAAGTCTCTAAGTGTTTTAGTCCTGGACTTTTTCCAGTATATATGTTTGAGAGGGTGCAAAAAGGTGGTTGTTATGCAGAGACGCAACAGATAAAAGGGTTTCTGTCTTAAAGTGCTTCCTACCTTGGTTCCATATTCTGAAAGAATGAAGGATAATTGGATTTTTAGTGCAATGACGGTTGTTTGTATTAACTGGGGCACAGAGCATGGAATATCAAGAAGTACTGCAAGATTTTAGTTCTGTTGCAGACCAGTCTTGTGGATCTTCATCAGTTTGTGTCAATGTCCAGGGGTCTTATGTATAATGTTGTGTACATCCATTTCCACACTCACATCATGATGTATAAAAACTAAACTTGGCATAAACCTACGCACATTCTAATGGCAGCACAATCCATTGTGTACACACGTTTTCTGCTGTCAAAGCAGTGCTACAGTTTCTGTGTGGATCCCTTTCATTTTTAGATTAACTTCCTGACGTGGCTTTATCAAATACACTGAAATTAACTGCATATTGTTTATAAATTTAAGGCATCTGATTGTAATCAACCTGTAACAATATAATGATCTATGGGATGGCCAAACTATTCCAAATACCATAGCTGCTTTAGCATTGTTACTCTCAATGCACCACTCAGAGTATTTTAACCCACTGTATCTGTGTATGGAATCACAGCTGTACAGCAGCTGATCAGAAAGCTCTATGGCAGATTGTGTCGAGAGTACAGAGGATAATCGGGATACAGCATCTAGCCCTGTAGAACATTTATAGTACACCCTGCCTTAGCCATGCGCACAGTCTATTTAAACTTCTCCCATTCGGCAAACACTTCAGAACCTTTCCTGCAGGGACCTCTCGGTTCAGAAACAGTTTCATCCCAAGACGTATATTGAATCTTATTGTACCATGCAATAACAATAAAGGAATTCAATTCAGTAGAAGAGCACATATTTACAGATTTGAATATTAAAACATTAGAACAATCTAGACGAGAACAGGCCATTCAGCCCAACAAAGCTCACCAGTCCTATCCACTTGTTTCTTCCAAAAAACCATCAAGTTGAGTTTTGAAAGTCCCTAAAGTCTTACTGTCTACCACACTACTTGCTAGCTTATTCCAAGTGTCCCTCATTCTTTGTGTAAAAAACAACTTCCAAATGTTTGTGCAAAATTTACCTTTAACAAGTTTTCAACTGTGTCCACATGTTCTTGATGAACTTGTTTTAAAATAACAGTCTCGATCCACTGTACTAATTCCCTTTATTATTTAAACACTTCAATCATGTCACCTCTTAATCTTCTTTTACTTAAACTGTACAGGCTCATCTCTTTTAATCTTTCCACATAATTCAACCCCTGTAGCCCTGGAATCAACCTAGTCACTCTTCTCTGGACCTTTTCTAGTGCTTCTATGTCCTTTTTGTAGCCTGGAGACCAAAACTGCAAACAGTACTCCAGATGAGGCCTCACCAGTACATTATGATGGTTAAGCATAACCTCCTTGGACTTGTACTCCACACATTGTGCTTTATAACCTAGCATTATGTTAGCCTTCTTAATGGCTTCTGAATACTGTCTGGAAGTCGATTGCTTAGAGTCCACTATGACTCCTAAATCCTTCTCATAAGGTGTACTCTCAATTTTCCAACCACCCATTGTGTATTCAGACCTAACATTTTTACTTCCTTGTGTAATACTTTACATTTACTGACATTAAATTCCATCTGCCACAAATCTGCCCAAGCCTGTGTGCTATCCAAGTCCTTCTGTAATGATATACTGTAACGGATTCCAAATTATCACTTATCTTGATATCATCTGCAAACTTAACCTGCTTGCTACTCATATTCCTATCTGAATCATTTATATATATTAAAAGTGGCAGCGGCCCTAGCACTGACCCCTGTGGAACATCAGCCAATTCTGATAAAGTTCCTCACACCATCACCCTCTGCTTCCAGTGTCTGAGCTAATTCTTCACCCATTTAAAAAGATCTCCCTGAACTCCCACTTCTTTTAGTTTGATGCCCAACCTCTCATGTTACACCTTATGAAATGTTTTCTGAAAGTCAAGATAAATAATATCATATGCTCCACTTTGATTGTATCCTTTTGTTGCCTCCTCATAGAATTCCAACATGTTAATAAAACATGACCTACCTCTTCTGAACCCATGCTGACTGTTCAGAATAACTCCTATCCTTGCCAGATGTTACTTAGTCTTATCCTTAATAATTCCTTCCATTAATTTTGCTGTGATGCGTGTTAAGCTTACTGGCCGATAGTTTGTTGGATCTGCCCTTTCACCCTTATTAGATATAGGGATGATATTTGCCATTTTCAAGTCCTTCGAAATCTCTCCAGTGAGCAGTGACTTCCTAAAAATGAGTCAAGGGTTTATGTATGTACTCTATAGCCTCCTTAAGAACTCAAGGGCAAATATTATCTGATCCTGGGGCCTCATGCATAACGCCGTGTGTAGAATTCACACTATAACATGATGTAAGCACAAAAGCGGAAATGTGCTTACGCACAAAAAAATTCCAGATGCATAAATCTTTGTGAACACCAAATTCCACGTTCTTCCACTACATACAGTATGTGATATCATTTTCATGATGATAGGAGTTAAAGCATGTTAAAAAACATGGGAACACGGTGGCACAGTGATTTTTCATGTCTTACGCAAGAGGCTTGCTGCGCCATGCGAGACCTTCGATGAAATACTTTATTGTAGCAGTACTGTCTCTTTCAAATGTACTAACTTCCAATTCCAGTCTTTACTTTTCTTTCTCCAAATACCCAATCGCCATACAATCAGCTTTGTAATAGATGTTAAGCCATCTGTAAGCTTAGAATGCCGATTCTTCAAAACTTTTAAGGAACATTGAAATATCTTTGTAGTATGTGTTTAATTATTCTATCCATCTATCCTTCCAGTGTTGTGTCAGCGCCAGCAAGAATACAGTGCAAGGCAGGAACAATCTGTGAACAGATCGCGCACCAGCTACCGCAGCTGCACCGTGTCCTCACATGTTTAATTATTAACAGTTTAGATTATTTAAATGAAGTTAAAGTTTTATTTGTATAATAAACATATTTTGCTGCATTTCATCTTAAAAATGATATCGTCATCATATGTACAGTAAATACACGCTGTAGCAGATAGAGGCGTAGTCCACCTCTAACACCCTCAGGTACCACTCTGAACACCGGGTGAAAGTATAATAACTAGAACTTTTATTATTACACAGTGCACAAAGCACCCTCCACTCTACACTCATAAATCAATAACCAACAATACTCTTTCCTCCTCACCCAGACACTTCGCCCTCCTACCTCCCAGCTCAGCTCACTGTCTGGGCCTTCCCACAATCCTTTTATATACCCTGACCTGGAGGTGTTCCTGTCAAATCAGTCCACAGTTCCTTATTCCTTCCGGGTCAAGGCAAACAGTCCTTTTCTTCACCCCGGGAGAACATCGTTTCTTCCCGTCACATGACTGTGACGTACTCCCGGGTTATAGGGCACATGCGAGCCTATGAGCCCCCCTACAGCGATGCCTGGTGGCCCCCAAGGTATCCAGCAGGGCTGTGTATAAACACTACAAAGTCCATGATGCCCTGCTGGAACTCGGGGCATGATCATGCTGTCGGGAGGGCTCCTCCTGGCAGCCTGGGGGTGAGGGCCGGAGTAAAATGCTGGCAATCCACCACAGCGCTTTATAAAGTGGCTCATGTTGTGCAATATTATAACTGTATCGCAAGTTTACAGCGAGGTAATGGTACGTAAAAGTACAAACAGTTCTGCAAGGAAGACTTGATAGACTGATTGAGTGCATTTAGAGTTCTTGGGATGAAACTGTTTCTGAACCGCGAGGAAAGGCTCTGAAGTGTTTGCCGTATGACAGCAGTTCAATAGACAGAATTGCTTAGGCTGCGTGTGCTTGATGCTGTATACCCATAATTCTCATTCCGATCAGCTGCTGTACAGCTATGATTCACACTCAGATACAGTGATATAAATACTCCGAGTGCTGCAGTCAGAGTAATATGGAAAAAGATGATCCGATGTAGCAACCCTTAACGGGAGCAGCTGAAAGAAGAAAACGAAGGTGCTGTGAGAGTAACAACGCTAAAGCAATTATGGTATTTGGAATAGTTTGACCATTCTGTGGACCATTATATTGTTACATGTTAATTACAATCAGATGCATTAAACTAATAAACAATATGCGGTGAAGTTCAGTATATTTATAAAGCCGCATCAGGGATGTGGATCTGAAAAAGAAAGGATAACCACACAGAAACAGTAGCTCTGCTTTGATGCTGGGTGCCGCCAGTCTGCAAAACCAAGCACAGTACTTGCGTACGACAGGATATGAGCTACCGTGGAAATGTGCGTGGCTTTACGCCAAGTTTAGTTTTATACATTGCAATTTGAACGTGGAAACATTCTTACGCAACATTTTTGTGAGTATGCACCGTTTATACATGAGGCCCCTGGTGATTTGTTTGATTTTACCCTGTTTAATCTGAGCAGTACTTCTCCCTCTACAATTTCCAATTCCCTCAGTACCTCCTTAGTATTCCCTGTTACCTCTGGGAGGTTATCTATTTGCTCACTTGTAAACACCTCAGAAAAGTTTAGGACATCCTCTATTTCATTGTCTGTATCTTTTAATTACCCTTTACTATTTCTGATGCACTTCACCTCTTCCTTGACTGCTCTTTTGCTACTAAAATACTGAAAGAATCTCTTAGGGTCTTCTTTTGCCTTATGTGCTATATTCCTCTCCAACTGTCTTTTAACCTATCTGATATCCTTTTTGATGGTTGCTCTCTTGTTCTCATACACTCTACAATTCACTTTGCAGTCATTAACCTTATATGCCTTATTAAGCAGCTTCTTTTTTAAATCTTTATTAATCCACTGTGGGTTTTTTTTTTTTTTTAATTTCCTATTAATTCCATTTTTTTTTTCATTTTTAGCTTCATTTAAGTAATGTATACTGTTAATAATTAAACGTGTGGCACAGTGGTGCAGTAGTAGTGTTGAGCTGGTGCCTCGTCCAGAGATTGTTCTTGCCTCATGCTGTATGTTTGCTGGGACTTTTGTGACCCTGGATGGATAGGGGATGAAATAATCAAATATGTATTATATTGATATTTCAATGTTCCTTAAAGGTTTTGAAGAATTGGTGTTCTAAGCTTACAGATGGCTTCACCTTTATTACAGTGTTTATTGTAAGGCGATTGGTTACGTGGAGAAAGAACAGGGGTAGTGCCATGCCACTTTCTGCTTTAGGTCTTTGTAGAGTCGCCCTTTTGATGCAGGAATGTTTCAACTTTCAAATTAATTAAGCTTTGATTAACAAATCATTTTTTTGGAAATTATGCTCAATGTATATGGAGATGCTTTGAAATAGGAAGAGCAGCTTGGGAAGGAAGGTCATCTTAACAATGTTGATTCTCCCTGCTAACACAATGTGGAGGCTAGACCATTTAAGTCACGTCTTGTTTAATTTTTCCATGCAGTATGTAAAATTTTGAAAAAGAGGTTTATATTTACTTGTAATATTTACACCAAGATATTTAAACTGACCTGGGAAGTTAAACGGGAAGGTGTCTGATATTATATGCTAGAGAATTCACTGGAAAAAGCATGCTTTTAAGTCCAGATATCTTTTGAAAATCTGCTAATGCTTTTAGGACTGCAGGCACAGAATTTTGTGGGTCCGATATATATAGTACCATAACATCTGCATATAGTGATATTTTCTGTTCAAGTCCTTCTCTGAAAATCCCCTTTATCTCTGATACGTTTAAAAACTATACAGCCAACAGGTCAATGACGATTGCAAAGACCAAAGGTGATAAGAGGCATCCTTGTTGAGTATCACGTTCTAGTTTGAAGTTATCTGGAAAAACTATTTTTAATATGAATTGAGGCTTCTGGACTAGTATAATGTAGTTTCATCCATGCAGGTGTTAGATATAATCGGTGAATATATTATAAGTTAGGTGTCTGCCTTTAATAAATCTTGTTTGGTCTTGTGATATTACAGAAGGACGCACTCTCTCTGTCCTGGCTAAAACTTTGGAGAGTGTCTTAACACCATTATACAGAGGAGAGATCATTCTGCATGATTCACATTTTAGCAGATCCTTGTACTTCTTAGTAAACATGGTAATTAATGCTTGGGGAAAAGTTTGAGGTAGAATTTTTTTGTCTTTAGCTTTTATAAATGTTTCTAATAATAGTGGCCCTAAGTTAAGTGAGGTCTTTTTTTTTAATAAAATTACACTGGGTAACCATCAGGGCTGGCTGCTTTCCCAGTTTCAAGTGAGTGTATAGCATCTAGTAATTCTGAAAGTGTCAGAGGTTTATCTAGGTCCACAGCACTAAAAGTATCTAGCTATGGTATCTCTAATGAAATGAATCAAGAAACTCATTTTTATTGTGCCTTATCTTCTTTAAACTGAGTAGAATATAAGGACTTATAGTACTCTCTAAATGTGTCAGTTATATTTTTGTGGTCAATAATTTTATCTCTGCCTGTGTTATTAATTGCATTACGGACATGCTGCTTTTGGATTTGTTGGGCTATGATCTTATTGGCATTTTCTCCGTGTTCATAATAATGATATTGCAATTTAATGATAAGCTGTTCAGTTTCTTTAGTAGTCAAGAGGTTAACCTATAGAGTGCCTCATTTGGAGACCTGGCGTATTCTAGATCTATTCTGGTAATTTCACTGATTAACTCAGACATGTTCTTGGTTTCCAGTTTATTTTGGTGAAAGAGATATGAAATATTCTGTCCACTTAAAAATCTTTTCAGAGTTTCCCAGAGTGAAACCTCTCAGGATGCATTTGTCTTGGGTATGAATTCTATACTGTTCTCATCAGCTAATGACAGTGGGTTAAAGACGCCAGCTACGAGATGAGTGTGTAGGACTCAGTAATTTAAGCTCCATGATCAGAGGGGCTGGTCAGAGATAACAATAGTGTAATACTTACAAGATTTGATTGTGAGCAAAAAATTATTGTTAATGAGGAAATAATCAATTCTCGAGTAACAATGATGTACGGGTGAGAAGAAAGAATATGCTCTTAGGTTAGGATTTAAGAATCTCCACGAGTCAGAAAAGTTATGATCCCTTACAAACTGTGTAATTATCTTTGCATTATCAGATGTTATCATCATTGTATCCGGTTAGAATTTAAAACACAATTAAAATTTCTGGCCATTATGATTTTGTAAGTGTTCACATTAGGGATAGATGCAAATACTTTTTGGAAGAAGTCTGATTATCCTTGTAAGGTGCATAGATATTAATCAAAATCATTTTAGTATTAGATAAATTGCCTATCACCATGACATATCGCTCTTCACAATCAGATACTGCATCTGACACTACAAATGGGATAGTTCTGTGTATTAAGATTTCCACATCCCTGGTTTGCTTTGTATAGCTAGAGTGAAAAATTTGGCCAGACCACTCTTTTTGCAGCTGAAACTGGTCCTTGTTTAATAAGTAAGTCTCCAGTAAAAATACTATCTTGGCATTAAGACTTAAGTGCAGGAGCACTTTCCTTCTCTTTAATTCATGATTGAGACCCTTGACATTTCAGCTCAAAATGTTCACTATTTGGTCATGGAAATATTTCTTCTGAAGTTTTGTTGACATTTTGTGGTCTTAGGTTAACGTAGTGCATTGTACATATGATAACTCTGATATAGATTTTAAATTATTTCCAAGGCATACATCTATGAAGCATATTGTTATGTTACCATTAATGGTTATTTGGATATAAGGGATAAGATAGAAATAGCATTGCTGTTTTTCTCTCCACAACATAACACCCTATCCCCCCTGATTGTGCCTTTGCAAGTGAGGCAAGCATACTTTGCAAAGTCCCGGTCCTCTGACATGCCAAGAGAAGGAGCACATCTAGAGCAGTTAACCGCCTAGTAGCAGTGTAAAGAAAGTTAAAAGTGAGAAAGCTTGTGAAGGTACAGTCCAAATACAATAGACTAATGATATAATCTTAAACAGTACAAATACAATAGACCAAGTCAAGTCAAGTTGGGGAGCATGCATTGATACATTGCATTACCACACCCACTACACTGCAAAACAACTCCGAATCCCAGTTTGCAACCCCCCAGACAGACACGCAGTTCAGTCCCGCCCTCTGGAAATGACCATCTATCTGCCACAGCCAGGTGTTACGTGGGCGACCCCTTGGCCTGGTACAGGCACTCGGGTCCCCAACAATGAGGATCTTACTATCTGGATCACCCTTGTAGAAATGCGCCCGTGGCCATAGTGCTGTAATTGACGCTTCCTCACAATGCAGGTGATGTGCCTCATTTGGGACTCCATGAGCAACCACTCATTCGACACAAAGTCAAACCAACGGAACCCAAGGATTTTCCGGAGAGACACAGTACGAAAGGAGTGCAGTCTTCGTCTCAGGTCACTGGATAGCGCCCCAGCCTCGCAACCATATAGCAAGACAGGAAGCACCAGGACTCTAAAGACTTAGACCTTCGTCCTTTTGCATAGATATCAGGAGCGCTACATACCTCTTTCCTACTGACTTCACAGGAAGAGTCACCAGAGACATGAATGTCAATACCAATGTAAGTAAACCTCTCAACAAGGTCAACACTCTCTCCGCAAACAGACACACTGCTGATGGCTGGGCCCAAGATGTCATTAAAGGCATGGATCTTGGTTTTTATCCAGGGCACTTGCAAGCCCACTCAGATTCCTCACTCAGTCTCTCGAGTGTCCTGATCAGAGCCTCCATGGACTCCGCGAAGATCACAGCATCGTCAGTGAATTCAAGATCTGTGAATATTTCTTAACCAACAGATGCTCCACAGCCATTGAACCCCACAACCTTGCCCAACTCCCAATCGATACAAGCATTGAAGAGTATGAGCAAGAACACACCCCTGACGAACCCCAGAATCAAATGGGAAAAACAGCAAGGTCCTGCCTTCACTCTGCACAGCATTCACAGTACCAGTGTACAGGCCAGCCATGATATCCAGCAACATCAAGGGGATCCGGTAAACCCTCAGGATGTTCCACATGGCAGCTTGATCAACCGAGTCGAACGCTTTGCGAAAATCAACAGAGGCTGCAAAGAAACTCTGCCATATTTGTGTTTGCACTCCATGAGAACCCTCAATGCCAGGATGCAGTCGATGATAGACTTCTTAGGCATAAAACCAGACTGTTCTGGTCGCTGATAGGTGAGCAAGTGATTGTCCTATTGAGGACGACACTAGCAAGGACCTTACCCGGCACCAAGAGCAGTGTTATCCCCCTGCAGTTGCTGCAGTCCAGGTGATCACCCTTCCCTTTCCAGATAGGGACGACAAGTCCCATTTTCCAGTCAGTTGGGATGATGCCAGTCTCCCAAATGGAAGCAAAGGTTGCTTGCAAAGCCAGGAGGACAGCCTTACCACCAGACTGGAGAAGTTCACCCCGGATACCACAGATCACTGCAACCTTTTCCCCCCTCAGCTGGTTCACCACCTGTGCAATCTCAGTGAGATTGGGTGGTTTACAGCTAATTGGAGTATCAGCCTCAAGAACTGTGGACCCAGAGATATCCAAGGTCCTAGCCGGATAATCAGCTTTGAACAACTGCTCAAAGTAGCCAGCCCAGGGGTCACAAGTGCCGTGTCATCATAGACCAAGGATTAAAGAAAAACATAAAACTGTAAAAGGTTGGTTACTTAAATAAAGTTTAACAAAAAGACAGTAGTTTATTACTTTGTGGTAGCCAAAGAGTGCAAATAGATAATGAAAGAAATTTCAATATAATAACTGAAGTTTAAAGAGTAACTGTTTACTTTTTAGTAACAAATTGCCAAGGTGTTGCCATAAGTTGCCCAAATGTGCATATAATTAATGAAGGAGATATCAGTATAATAATTGCAGCTTAATTAAAAAAGAGGAAAGAGATGGTCAAAAAAGAAGTAAAATATACAATAAAGTAAAAACAAATAAAATTTATAGTTACAGCAAATTTCACTTTACCTACGGTCCAAAATGCGGTAGAATCTTCTTTGCCTTCCCAGAACACGGTGTGACTCGTGATCGTGTGTTTCAAAAGAGAGTCGGGATCAGTCTTCTCAGCTCTTTATCTACTTCATCCAGTGAACTAAAAATGTAAAACTGATCTTAAGTAACCACGCTCAGTTTGGCAGGGAACAAGAGGCTGTATTTGATTTCAGCTCTATGTAGATTCTATTTAATGCTGAAGAATGCAGCGCATTTAGCATCTGAAGCAGGTGAGAAATCTGGAAAAACAGGAATGTGGGTATTTTCAAAAAATAATTTTGTCTGTCTCTCTTACAAGGGACATGAGATTTTTTTTGACCTATAGTTTCTCAAAGCTAACAATTAGGCTTTTTGGTTTGAAAACATTCAATCCACGTATACGGTAGGCTGCACAGATCTCAATGTCCAATTTAAAGTCCTCTCCAATTATTTTAGAGAATAGTACATCAATGAGTTTCACTGGGTTTGGACATTCCCGTTTCCCAGGAAGACCTTCAATTCTGATGTTGTTCCTTCTGTATCTATCTTCCAGTGTTACCAATTTGTCCGTGAGCACATCTGCAACGGAAGCCAATTTTCAACTATTTCGACACGGGTCATGAGCGTTTGCTTAATATCTTCAAGCCGAGCAGCAAGTACTATAATTTTATTGTCTAGCTTATTTGTATTTTCCTGTGTTATTTAATCAATTTTTCATAGCATTTCTGCAAAAGTTATAGTAAACTTACAGTAGTACTTAAACGTTGCTCCAGGTCTTTCATATCATGATGCAGTTTCTCATTTTTCTTGTTCAGCAACTTTATTTCATTCTTTATTTTATTTGTTTCATTCTTTATTTCTCTGTTGTTGTTCTTTACATCTTGCCTTATATCATTTATGTTCCTCCCGAACATGGCGATCATTACCTTCAGCTCAGAGAATGTGTTTCGATCCTCCCTGTTCTACATACGTGGAGTATGGTGTTGTGTAGGAGATGATGTCGCAGACGTCACAGGGGGAATTAGCTGAAGTTGACAATGGGAATGAAAAGGCCATGCTCGGCTCCAGTGATCCTCCTGGAGTCATCGAATGCTCCTTGCCCGCCTCACTTGCAGTTTCTTTCCCACTACTACACATCATATTTCTGCTACTTCTTTGTCTTGTCTTTGCACAATGTCTTGTCTTTTTTCTGTTTTAATTTTTAAGTTCTATTTGCACTTCATGTTATTACACTGTGGACTGAGCTTCACAATTTCGTATGTCTGTATACAAACCGGATTCCAAAAAAGTTGGGACACTAAACAAATTGTGAATAAAAACTGAATGCAATGATGTGGAGATGGCAAATGTTAATATTTTATTTGTAATAGAACGTAGATGACAGATCAAACGTTTAATCCGAGTAAATGTATCATTTTAAAGGAAAAATATGTTGATTCAAAATTTCACGGTGTCAACAAATCCCAAAAAAGTTGGGACAAGTAGCAATAAGAGGCTGGAAAAAGTAAATTTGAGCATAATGAAGAGCTGGAAGACCAATTAACACTAATTAGGTCAATTGGCAACATGATTGGGTATAAAAAGAGCTTCTCAGAGTGGCAGTCTCTCTCAGAAGCCAAGATGGGTAGAGGATCACCAATTCCCACAATGTTGCGCAGAAAGATAGTGGAGCAATATCAGAAAGGTGTTACCCAGCGAAAAATTGCAAAGACTTTGCATCTATCATCATCAACTGTGCATAACATCATCCGAAGATTCAGAGAATCTGGAACAATCTCTGTGCGTAAGGGTCAAGGCCATAAAACCATACTGGATGCCCGTGATCTCCGGGCCCTTAAACGACACTGCACCACAAACAGGAATGCTACTGTAAAGAAAATCACAGAATGGGCTCAGGAATACTTCCAGAAACCATTGTCAGTGAACACAATCCACCGTGCCATCCGCCGTTGCCAGCTGAAACTCTACAGTGCAAAGAAGAAGCCATTTCTAAGCAAGATCCACAAGCTCAGGCGTTGTCACTGGGCCAGGGATCATTTAAAATGGAGTGTGGCAAAATGGAAGACTGTTCTGTGGTCAGACGAGTCACGATTCAAAGTTCTTTTGGAAATCTGGGACGCCATGTCATCCGGACCAAAGAGGACAAGGACAACCCAAGTTGTTATCAACGCTCAGTTCAGAAGCCTGCATCTCTGATGGTATGGAGTTGCATGAGTGCGTGTGGCATGGGCAGCTTGCATGTCTGGAAAGGCACCATCAATGCAGAAAAATATATTCAGGTTCTAGAACAACATATGCTCCCATCCAGACGTCATCTCTTTCAGGGAAGACCCTGCATTTTTCAACAAGATAATGCCAGACCACATTCTGCATCAATCACAACATCATGGCTGCGTAGGAGAAGGATCCAGGTACTGAAATGACCAGTCTGCAGTCCAGATCTTTCACCTATAGAGAACATTTGGCGAATCATAAAGAGGAAGGTGCGACAAAGAAGGCCCAAGACGATTGAACAGTTAGAGGCCTGTATTAGACAAGAATGGGAGAGCATTCCTATTTCTAAACATGAGAAACTGGTCTCCTCGGTCCCCAGACGTCTGTTGAGTGTTGTAAGAAGAAGGGGAGATGCCACACAGTGGTGAAAATGGCCTTGTCCCAACTTTTTTGGGATTTGTTAACACCATGAAATTCTGAATCAACATATTTTTCCCTTAAAATGATACATTTTCTCAGTTTAAACTTTTGTTCCGTGATTTATGTTCTATTCTGAATAAAATATTAGAAGTTGGCACCTCCACATCATTGCATTCAGTTTTTATTCACGATTTGTATAGTGTCCCAACTTTTTTGGAATCCGGTTTGTACTTGTATATGGTTGAGATGACAATAAAGTTTGCTTTGATTTTGACTTGACTTGACTTGCTGCTGTGTCAGGTCCTGGCAGGTCTATACCTTTTCCCGCCTGTTCCAGATCTGTCTTTGGGAGGCCATACCATGAACCTGAGGCCAGTTTAAACATTTATGGGGTTTTTGTTGCCTTATCATTTTCCTTCTGAGCCCTTTATTTGCTACTCATGCTTATTTGTACTTGCATGTAGTATTATTAAATCCCCTCGGGATGAATAAATACAGGTTATCTTGAAATAATATATATATATATATATATATATAAAAGGTTGAAATAACACCGCTGCTAACGGAGCTCCCCCTACACATCCATCTCCAACAATGGACGAGACCAACTCGCTTAAGTATTTTTAGCAGAAATTAAAGTAAAAATTTTATTTTTTTATACTTTATTATAAATTTTATTCATGTATCATTTCTGAGCCCGTTTTACAACTCTGGAAGTGTTGGATGCAGACTTAAGGGTCATGCTGTGTCTGAAAGTTGGCTTTTTAATAAGTAAGCTTAATTGATAGGATTGCAATTAGGTTTAGTACATTACCGGCTACTTGTGTAATCTTTCCTTTAGGTCATAGTGGGTACACCACAAGACAGAAGATATAATAAAAGGCACTCCCGGCAAATGATCAGTGGTAGAACAGAACATTGGTTCATTAAAAGATAGATAACGGTGTTTGGATTCATTGGCATGTTTTATTTTTACAAGTACAGTAAGAATATTATTGATATCTTAGCAGTTCTGTGCATAAAGTGTGAGTCAATTCACACTGTGTGGTGGTGGTGGTGGACTGGGTACTGTATGATGGCACATTGTTATTGTCTGTCTCCACTCAACTACAGTCACTTGCTCCCAATCTTGTTTTTTCTTTTAATTCTGACTCCCGTGTGACCATGAGTATTTTTGTTGTTCTTCTCAGTCAATAATACCTCAACAGTCTACAGTCACTGAAGTTTTGTTTTCTGTGTTCTTCCATGATTTGTAGTAAAAAAGACATGACTGCATGGTTCATTACTGCCTAAAAGTTTCACTCAGTGACAGCCACATTTATATAGTGATTAGATCATGAATATTTGAAAAATGCATTTTTAAGCCTTATATGGTTACTGGTGGGAGGTGACAGGTTGTGGCTAAAAGCATATGCAGAAGTTCATACTTTTAAGTTGATCTGAGATTTATAAAGAAGCTTAGCATAGCATGTGGTCTACATATGTTTTTATAAATCCTTTTTTTGTGTGCACTTTGTTCTTGCCTTCCAGGCACAAGTAAAGTTTCAGCATAGAACCTAAGCAAGACTTTATACATTAGGTCCCATCTGTATACATATCAGTCTAAGCAAAACCAAAGAGATGGTGGTGGACTGCAAGAAGAAAAAAATTTTTGCTTGCAAAAATATCATTATTTTACATACAAATGAGTTTTTGGCATTCTGTTTGATCAAAGTCTTAATTGTAATGATTTTTGTTTTGTTCTATAATTCTTCTGAATGTGTTTATTTGCTTTGCAGATAATGAGCAACTTGCAAGATCAGGCATAAATTGTCTTGAAAGTCTCGTAATTCACAATGGTAAGAAGTTTTGCCCCCTGGTATGGGATCAAACCTGCAGCTGTATGCTGGAGATCTTCAAAACCACAATCCCTTATGCGTAAGTGTCCATTGTACCATTGATTAGCCTGTCATTTACTAGATTAACTATGTAAATCCAGACATTTCCTGTGTGTTGGGGTACTTTCTAATTTTTTATTTTATTTTTTTATCTCAGACTGCTAACATGGAGACTAACTTGTCAGGATGATGATGTTCTTGAAAAATACTTTGTAAGTATTCACTTACTTGTTTATAGTTTTTAGTAAGGGAAACCTATTACAAAGTTACATAAAAAGCAAATGAATGTTAATAGGAATAAAAGAATGTTAATATGACATTACATTGAATTGAGTAAAATATGAGCAGCAGTAAAAAATCCAGTAATACCAATCCTGCAACTGTAGCTCAATTTAGATACTGGTTTTGCATCCTTTCCTCCTTTTTCTTACTACCGATTGTCTTTGACATCTAAACTAAATGACACATAATATTCAGATTACCTTGGCACATTTGGCTATGCTTGCTTCACAAAAAAGAAGCTATTCCTGTTTTACCAGTCTGGATGAAAAGGTACCCCAGCCTGAAGGTAGCTCAGAGGAGATGAAAATGTTTGTTAGGAAGCAGTTGAAGTCTTTACATGGCATCATCCAACAGAGTCACACCAAGCTTCAGGCTGATATGAAAGCTTTAACCATTTATACCCTATGGGTTTTTTTTAGCATTATTACTAAATAACTAAGTTTCATACCCAAAAGTGAATGGCTGTTATGCTGCATATGTAGTAAAGAAGACCCAGATGGCTTAAGTACAGTGAATATGACACTTACACAAATTTGTAAAAAGAATTTATATGAGTAAAATCCTTTGCTTCACACCAAAATCAACTAAATAAAATGCAACAAAACTACATGTTTTAGTTAATTTCTTTCCAAAATCTGGCTTTTTACACTACATAACCAAGACAATGTATGATGCATTGCTAGTGCCAAGTTTAGATTTCATATCCCATAGCATTACAAAGTTACACTGTTTGGCACAAGGTGTTCGTCTTTTTTGGAAACATTCAATCTCTTGAACCCAAGCAATTGTAATTATAGTTGCAATTATTTTTATATTTTACAAAAAAAGATACATGCATGCACACACAAACTATATATCTATCACTCTAAAGCAACTCGTAAACAATTTGTAACTGTACTCATTCAAACCTGTACTTTGAAATGTATTTTTCATGCAAGTCCTTGAAACAATTTGTTTACCATTAGACTGTGGTATAGCAGGTCCACGGTTTAGAAGAAATGGACAGCTTTTAAATAAATAATCGCCGCACTCACGGCTTAAAGAGGGTGGAATAGTAGTGTGGCCAAATGGTTCCCGGGTGCAATGTAGGCTTGGATGTTTCCACACTGAAGTGCAAAGGTGTGGGATCGCCCATGTCTGTGAGTGATGCCAGGAGCTGGTAATTGATGCACCTGTGCCACATCCCAATTATAAATAGGTGACGCGCAAGTGTGGAGGGGGAAAAAAAAGGAAAGAAAAGGCTCGCTGTAATAAATAATGACAGGCAGCTGGGAAGCGAGCCCTAGAATTATTTGGCTGGAACTCGGGGGCAGATGGATTGGGTCACTCCTGCTTTTTACATAAGACATCACATTGGTTTCGATTTCTGAAGTAAGACTCATTGGAGCAAAATGTGATTAAGGCTGCCTCTAAACGTTATATTGTTGAATAAGTGCCATCTTCTCCCTCATGTAAGTCTGAAATTGCAGTAGTTGTCCTGTGCTCCATTCAGGTTAAGATTGTGGGCTCTTGACGAGATTCTAATGGTAGGTACTGTTATCTCCTGCCAAAGTACGGTGGTAGGAAGATTGGATTTACTGCTGTATATTCTCCCACCCCTTTAATGGTATCTTTTTCCAGGACTTTTTGTCTCTTAGATCAATTGCATTTTTGCTTTTTGCTCCCTAGCTTCTAATGTTACTAATGCTAGTTCCCTCTCCTCCTGCTGAAACTGAAAGAGCTTCTCTTACAGAAGCAGGCAGACTATTCCACAGTTTAGGGGCCCTGAAACTAAAAGCTCGACCTCCTACTGTTATTTTATTAATCTGTGGAATCATAAGCAGACTGGCATCTTGAGATCTCAATGTGCTCTCTGGTTTGTAAGTAATGATAAGTTCAGATAAGGCAGCTGGACCGTGGCCATTTAAGGCTTTACCTTGTGACTCTTACATCTGTCTGTGTCAGGGTTGCCTTTCACACTGGTGTAGTCTGCAGGATGCTTGGCCCTCAGTAAGGCAGGGACCTATGCTTTATTTAGTGGCAGCTTGACACAGCAGTGCGAGAAATGTGCACATATATGGCAGCACAGCAAGACACAACCCAGTCCAAATAACACCAGCACAATATACAGATCCTTTCACTTCTCTTTTTCTCTCCTCCCCACCTCTCGGCAAGCTTCATCTCCCTTCTCCCAACTGTGACTTCCCGAGTAGAGGCTGCTGGCTCCTTTTATAAGGCACCCATTAGTGGTCCAAGTTCTCGTTAACCTAATTCTCTCCAGGGTTCAGCAGCAGCTGCAACACACCCTGCCGGTGCCCACGGATCCCAAACGGGCTGCACCAAACTCTCATGAAGCCATGTGGGAGTCCTAGGCACTTCTGCAACCCAGCCTGCTGCCATTTAGTGCCCTGGGGGAGGTAACACTCCGGCCACACTTGCTCCCCTGGCCCTTCCAGTGTGAAGGCGTCCAGGCTGGAAAACGGTCCTGGCCATCCGCCACAATAGGCACAAATAACACAAAACATAAAATTCTGAAGGCTTAGTTTAACTTTTTCCTCTCCTATTAAAAAAGACATATCAGTTTTATCTCTTGACTTGGATAGAACTTTCTCTCTTGTTGAAAAAAGCACACAACTCATGAATCATTGTTTTTCAATTTACAAGGTAATGGATAATTTCTCTGGCTGGTTATGAAATTGCTATTGCTGGCAAGTAGCATTCATTTTCACATAGCAGCCAGCACGTTAACGTTTTATTATACCACCTATTTGTTTGAAAACAGTGTCAGATCTTGTGTGTGAAACAGACTGGGACTATGAAAACTGTGGATGTGGGTGTGAGTGGTGTACGTGACTGTGCATAACTGTAGATGTAAGTGGTGTTTTGAAACGATGCAACTGGAAATTCTCTAATGTGGAGGGATAAAAGCTGACACAAATGCTGGTGAAACATGGCTTCTTGGTATTTTATTGCCACATTAAGTTTTTTTTATTCAGTTTTATTCTTGAGTGTTCCTGCTAATGCTGAATTAGTGCACACAATTAGTGTGCAACTTATGGTCCATGATGTCAGAGCTGTACTGACAAAAAAAAAGAGACATAGGTATATATGACACTTGGAATAATTCATTTTATGACCTGTATAGTACACATAGTATAGTAAACATTGTGGCACTAATGCAACATTACAGTACACCCCCAAAATTCACGGGGGTTACGTTCCTAGAGCACCCGCGAATTGAGAAAAAATGCATGTTTTGGATGTGGTTAAAAAAATGCCTGTTTTTATAGATTAAACCCTAAATATGCCCCCAAAACAATTTAATTTAATTTGAAACTCATCTTAATACATTACCTAAAAAAAAAAAGAATGTAAAGGTAAACCTGTATACTGTACTGCTATGTCTCCCGCAGTGCTAGAATGTAAAATACCGATGTTACCACTATATATACTGTAGTTCATGCAAGCGCATTTTCATTGCCAGAAGCCTTACAAGGTGCAGGGCGTTTCAACGGCATCTTGGGGCTTTAACCCTTAAACTGCCACGTACTTGGGGTTAATGCATCCCTGGACACCAAACACTTTTTTGCTGCACTTAAAGTAAACATCACAATTCACAAAGAGAAAAATTGAAATTTTAATAGAACACGTTTTTTTCCATGCAAAGAGCATGACAATTTCTGCAACACTGATCATTTTACACACTGGTAATGAATTGTAAAAACTATTTAAAAAGCTACTGGAACAATATGTACAAAGTGCAACTGACACCATGGATGGAATTAAGTAAATCACTGAGCCCACTGCGTTTGAACTGGCAGCATGCAAACACACAGAGGTAAACGCTGACGCTGTCTCAATCCCAGACACTGTGAGGCTGCAGTGTGTCATGCTTGGGTCACAGAATTGCACAGAAACACAGGATATTGTAGAGATAGGAATTTTATTCAAACACTAAGAGGAACAAAACAGAAAACGCAAGAACACTCAGCTGGAGAAGCATCACAATCAGCAGCAAGGAGAAATGAATAAAGCTGTAGCAGTCCGGTGCCGCTAAGATTCACACTGTCAAGAAGACGGAGATTTATTTATTTTTATGGTGGAGATTCCAGGGACACACCCAGCCTTAACCCGACCCACGCACACTCACAAACCGAGAAAAAAACAAAGCAATCCAGTAATCAAACAGCAAATAAAGAATGTAATGAAACAAATGAAATAAATGAAAACAATACCACTCCTGTTCCCCTTACAGCAATTACACAGTAAATACAACAAACCACCAACAAAACACACAGTAAATCATGAAAAACGGCAACGGATGACATGTAATGATGAAAATAGATAGTCCAGAGATCCACAAGTTGAATGGGAATGTAAAGATAGTCCTACCGCTAGTTCCTGAAATGGTGAAGACGGGTTCAGGAACACTTCTTTCTTTGCAGGATGGCCATAAATCTACTTACAGACAATGCAGACACCAAACACAAAATGAATTAGAACAGGAAACCCAACAGAAGGTAGGCAGAGAGACAGGAACTTGAAACACAAATTACAAAAACTTTTTTTTTGCTTGTGGTCACCGGCCCCCTTTGTAAAAGCCACGCTGACATCCTTTGACCCCAATAGCCCCAGCACCCTCAGCAGAAGACCAATCAGAGCCACTGCAGGGACTGCTGGGAGTCACAATTTCAAATTCTATCGGCTACTTTCACCATCCCATGCCGCGTTTCCTCTACAGTTGCTTACTGTTCTCTCTACAGTACAGTGTTGCCACGAAAAAAGACATAAAATTGCGGAGGATATTTGCGGTTTCCGCTAACAATTATTAGATAGGTTCTAAGAAAAAATCCGTGAATGACTGAGGCTGCGAACTCTGAGCCGTGACTTTGCGAGGGTCTACTATATATTGATTTGCATACCTTCATGCTGTGGTAGTCAGTGACCTGTGTTTGGTTTTTTTTTCCTGATTTCTCCTAGTCTCCACATTTTGGAGCATGGTGGTGTTTCTTTTGTACTCCAGGACATGCAAAGGACAGAATAGTGCAGAGAGGTTAGTTCCGCGCTATATGCAATCATCAAATTCAAATGTTAACAGTTCTCACACACCCAAAGACCATCCTTCCTACATTTACGACATGTGTACCTGTTGCAATGTGCACACGTCTCTATGCTGTGAGTTTTCTTTTCTGGGTGAAGTGGAGGTCTTGGAATAGAAGCTTGTTAATGTTGCATCCTCTTTTCTTCAAAGAAGTTCTTCTGCAAGGTGAGCCAAGAACACTCTTATTTTCTCAGTGGACCCCATGCATGCCTTGTACAGTACATGTGCGTTCATCACCGTCAGGGCAAGCATGTTGTAGAACACAGCAACTGGCCACCTGTGTGTTCCTGTTAGCACTGGTTCCTGGTCCATGATGTCAATGCCATGCTGGGGAAAAAACAGAGACAAATGTATGTGACATTTTCAAGAAATCATTTTATTACCTGAGTAGTACCAATCAGAAAACATTGTCATACTAATGCAATATTATTTGAGAACTAACAGCGTCAGATTGTTCAGTGGGGGGGTTGAGTGGAGTGGTGTGAACTTGAGTGAGAGAATAAAACTAGAAACAAATCCTGCCTGGGTTTTGTTCCTGCCTTCTGCCCTTTGTTGGCTGGGATTGGCTCCAGCAGACCCCCGTGACCCTGTGTTAGAGTACAGCGGGTTGGAAAATGACTGACTGACTTATACTACTTCCTAAATGTGTTAATTATATCTTATGGTAGAAAATTTTATCTACATTTGTGTATGTAGTTTCTGTTATTGCATTTCAAACTTCCTGCTTCTGAATTTTTGAGCTAATATATTATTAGCCTTCTCTCCATGTTAATTATATTGATGTTAAAATTTAAAGATATGTTGTTCAGTTTCTTTTGTTGTCAAGCAGTTGAATTTTGATTGTTGAGTCTGTCTTTTCTTGTAACTTTGAAGATCTTCTTAATTAACTCTAACACCTTCTTGGTCTCCAGTTTATTTTTATGGGAAATATATGAGATAATCTCCTCTTAAATATCCCAGTAGAGTTTCCTAAAGTAGTCTTGCTGTGGCCTGCAGACCAGTTCTCCAGGCCTGACACAGGTAGACTTGGACACAAGTTCCTTCACATACACGGCTTTTATTTTATCGTGGAAAATGCTTCCCAGGTTCCCACACCGTAAGCACAGTACAAAAGCACAGCAATACACAGAGCACTTAGTCTTTTTCTTTCTTTTCCTCTCTTGGTCTCCTCCACCTCCACTCCTCCTTGCCAGCTTTGTGTTCTCCCTCCCAACTATGGTTTCCGGAACAGTGGCAACAGGCATCTAATATCCAGGAACTGTGAATACTTCCAGTGGTCCATTAATGTGGTACAGAATCAGTTCTGAGTGAGGTGGAAGCCCGACAAAGTAGGATTCTGCAGTCCCTGTAGCATCCTGTGGCGACACTCATGGAACCCAACAGGGCTGTGCTGAACTCCAACTCCCATGAAGACTTGCGGGAACCAGAAGCATTGCTGCAACCCAGGATGGGCTACCATCTAGTGCGCCATGAGAGATAATGCCCTGTGTAAGTCCTCTCCCCCTGTCCTAATACATGCATCCTGGCCAGGTAAGGGCTCTGGCCATCCGCCACACTGCTAAATAAAGGGGTTAACATGGCAGCTATGAAATAAGTGTGTAGGGCATAATGATTGAAGCTTCAAGATCAGATGGGCATAATCAGAGATAACAATAGCAACATAAAATTTGATAGTGGGCAATAAACTATTATTGATTGAGTAACCGATTCTGGAGTAACTATGATGTACTGGTGAGAAGGAATGTTCTCCTGCATTTGAATTTAAGAAGCCCCATGGGTCTGATAAGTTCCCATACATGATCCAATACAAACTGCGAGGTTGATGATCTATCCAGATCTGAATTTAAAACACAATTAACACTACAATCCCTGAAGCCTACACAAAATCTCGTAATCCCAGGCCAACTTAAACTTTATCGCAAATCTCCATTAGTGTCTTTTGTTTTGAAAATTTGTTGATCAGCGTAAGCAGCCTGCTATCCCATCCCCCTGCCACTGCAGCTGAACTCGGGCAAAAAGTTCTCCCAGCTCAAGTCTTGTTTATCTGGGTGTGAGGTTCCTGGATTTGTATAAGGTATATAATATATTGTTATTTGGAACACATGCATTTCATGTACAGCGATCTATGTAAATGTAGGATGACAGGAAATGCAAGAAATGTTGAATACATACCTAAAACAGAAACTTTTTCATGGTATAGTACTAATGACAACATTTTTACATGGTGTATAATGTGTGACGACTGAAGTTCAAATATCAAATAAACATTTTCATAAAAGTACATGAAACAAGTGCGCTTTTATTCAAGAATATAACCAAAGAAAAAGAAATCGGGTTAGGGTATTATGCTGACAAGAGGTTAAACAGTTTACTAAAAAAAAATCACTTTTTTTTTTTACATTTTCTGTGATATAATAAATTAAAATTTGACTCAGCCTCATTTTATTTGCGTGCATGGCAGTGACTCACGCATCATTACTTATATATAATGACGTGTGAGTCACTGTCATGCATGCAAATAAAATGAATGAATCCAAGGGTTCGGGAAAACCAGCTTTATTTAACTCAAAACAGGAACAACAAGGGCATTTATTGAAACAGGAGCTACCACTTTCCTACACACAGACACAGAAAACAAGCCGTGACATTATCAGTCATCCTGCCTTTGTTCTCTTCTTCAGTTCAGGAACAGGTTGTCCGTCTCATCAGGTTGGTTCCATGGCTGTGGGTCAGTGAAATGGGATCATGTTGTCCTTGGGGGAATCATCAAATTAACTCTCAGTACTAAAATAAGCCTACAACAATTACATTGACAATCATGTTACATTATTTGTAAAATGTTTCCTTCTCTTTTTCATAACTTCTTTAACACACTACTTTTATACTATATATATATACTGTATATATAGTCATGCTTGGGTCACAGAATTGCACAGGAACATAGGAGATTGTAGAGAAAGGAACTTTATTTAAACACTTCAAACAAACATGTCTCTTTCAGAAGTAAAACAAGCTCAGTATGCAGTTAGTTCTCATTTAAAAGAATAGGCAAACATCATAGGGGAGCATAGCAGGAGCGGGGCCCACTACAGGAGCAGAGGATGTCTGGGGGAGAGAGAAACAAAACAATCAGCCAAAAGGACAGGTGCTTTTCAGGCTTTTAAATATGCATACTGCTGTGCAAGAAACATATCACGCGACAGAGCAGCCGCAAGTACGCCCAGCAAGTAAGGGAGCAATGTGAAGGTAGTCTGTCAGTGTTTTTAAGAGGGGCTTTTTTTAGGAGCATGCGTTTCTTCTAGGGGTGTGTTCAGCCCCCCTGCTCACAATATATAGTCACAAGAGTAATAATAAGACATTATAAAGGTTTGGGGCAGCCACCCGTGTAATATTCCTTGGTTGCAAAAAGGTATTTTGTAGATAGCGAGTTGTTCACACAACTGAGTCCAAAACAGAAATGTAGTATATAGACAAAATGGCGGCTTTAAAGGCTAGTGTAGGAAGTGATGTCATCAGAGGTGGGACCGGAAAGTGACATCATCAAAGGTGCCAGAACACTGTGGGATTTCCTGAGAATGGTCTGTAAGGGATTGAGAAGGATAGTTAGTGCACCCACCGCCCCCTGTTCAGACGTGGACTTGCCATTATTCAGCCCCTTTAGTTGACTCTTACTTGCACATGTGAAACAGAGCCCACCTCTCAGCCCAGACACATCAGGTCAGGCATCCCTAACCGAGAGGTTGTGGATACAAGAGAGAACATTGGCATGGAGAGATTCCTCATGATGAACAAGTAACAACTTATAGAAACCACCTAGTGACCCATGGATTGGACTCTTTATGCAGGGCCATCCCCTTTTGGGGTGCATGATCCGTGACAAGAGTGAACTCTTGACCCAAGAGGTAGTACCTCAACTGTGTAATCGCCCATTTGATCGTCAGGGCTTCTGTCTCCACCGCCGCATACTTGGTCTTCTGGTCCAGCATCTTCTGGTTCAGAAATATAATGGGGATTTTCCACACCATTAATGCATTGGCTCAACACAGCACCCTGTGGTTGAAGTTTAACATCTACCTACATCTATAACCACAACCATGCTCACATCCTCATGTTCTCATTCACAATTTACATGCTGCTGTGGCCTTAAATTAGATGACCATCTTGGCTGCATAAAACAGCTGTCTTGCTAAAAGTGTCAATCCTCCCTTCAGAAGATGTCAGCACTACTCTCATTAATGCAAGCTATTGGCTCATGTCAATGTAATTTTAAAATTGCAAGGGTTGTTCCCAAGGTTCTTATTGATGTTAAAATCTTCTGCCACCAGCTGGGATCCTTGGTTTGTATCTAGGCTTTCCAATTTCACAAACTGCTCACTCACCACTCCATGCATAAGACACTCCATCTCTGTTGTGCTGAATTATTGCTTTGTTTTGCTAACTTTTATATTACTTAGGCCCAAAAAGCCATAAGAATTATTTGTCCTGTATTGCCACCAACTATTTCTTTTTGTATGGCCCTAATTACTCCAGTTCCTAAAAACACTGTCAGCACTATCCCACAAACTATTTACACAATCACATCTCTCATGGAAAAAAAACAATAATTTAACTTTACATCAATAGATTTAGACATTTTGTCCTGAGTTTCTCTATTCCCCAAAACACTTGATTGTCCCTCAAGTTTACTACCATTCTTCATAGTTAACAAATTTCTATTTATGTTAAACTCTATTATTCATTCAGTTTTTAAGACCAATAACCAATAAAGTTTAAATTGGACTTATGTTTAACTGCTAATGCTGCAAATGCTTATAATCATGCGTTAAAATTGGATTAACAGTCCAAAGTACATACAAACACTGTTACTTAAAACTTTTGATTTAGGTATCAATGGACTCAGATATACCGTAGATCCCGAAATATAAGCCGACTCGGTATATTAGCCGACCCCCTTCTCTACCAACTAAATTACATGTATTTGCCAATGACTGGTATTTAAGCCGACCCCCTTCTCCAAGCAAAATTTTCTAAATTTCCTTAAAAGTGTCTCTTCAGGTATATTTATCATGTTTATCAGCGAGAATTTGAGACTGCCGACATTTTTGATGGAAACCAGGAAGTGATTGCGGAGAAGTTTGGTAAAATGAAACCTTTGTGTTGAAACTATATACGCAAATACGGTACATCGGCGGGTGGATTTCTGGAGACTTGTTATAAATTTGATTAACTTAAATACGCAATACAGTGGACCCTTGACTTACGAACTTAATTCGTTCGTGAAGGCTAACCCATAATGTTCCAAACCTCCCACTGCAACACTTACTTAACCTTTTCATAATATAAAAGGATTGTATAATGTGCATAGTTTACCAAAACACCAATAATTTTTCTATTGTACTAACCAAAAAGTGCCTAGCCTACCAGAAGTAGGCTAGATTAAGCTAGGAGCATGGCGGCGCATATGGTCGCAGCGGTTCAGGGCTCTCCTTTTCAGTGCACTTTTTTGTTGTTTTTGTACTTTTTTTTGTTTGTGCAAGATCGGTTCAGCGAACATCCGCTACACCCGTCAGAACCTTATAGACATCGGTGTCCAGAGTCAGACAGCTGTTTCGAGTGTTTTTCATCACACGCACAACATCCCAGACAACATAGCGAGACCAGCGGGCACTCCATGGATTGATGTCAGGTCCAGGAGACAACGCAGACAGAGGAGGGAAAGAAAGCTGAAGCGGGGCCACAGATCCGGCGTTATGCTAAGGCTAAAAAACAACCATACAAACCCTATACAGAACTTTTTTTCTGCACTGAAGGAGCTGCTTTTAATCTCATTGTAGATGTGTATAGTGACAATAAAAGGCATTCTATTCTATTCTAGAAACAACAATTTCAAACTGTACTCACCATTTAATTTGACATCTTTGGGCTGCAGGAAGGGAGGAGGAGGAGAATGAAACAGAAGGTGGTTATTGTTTAGAAGGAGCCTCCTTATGCAAATCTTTTCTTTGTAAAATTGTTGAGATGGTGGATTTTGACATGCTGTACATATTAGCGAGATCGGTCACACGAACAGCACTCTCATATTTCCATACAATTTCCTTCTTTGTTTTTTCGGTTGTGATCACTTTCTTTACCTTCTCTTCCTTCCTTAGCCATTATGTGTCTTGCTTGCATGGTCTTAGTGAATTATATTTATAGGTAAATCACTGCAATGACCGAAATTACATCCACAAACACATGTATCCGGGCTCCGACTGACGCTACTAACGCTCTCGGTTGTTTGTTTACAGTTGCGCAAGCGGATACACGTGACCGCATTCGGGTCGTAACGCAAGATGTTGGTCGTAAATCAAAACAAAAATTTTTATTTTAAACTTCCCGATAATTTATTATAAATTTTATTAATAAAATACTTTTTTGAATAAATTCTTTATTTAATTTAAAGTACCGGCATGCAAAGTTACTTCTTCATCTGAAAGATGGCTCTGTGGTTTCGTCATTATTTACTTCCGTATTCATCAGCAAAACCGGCATTGCACTGGAAATCTTGAATCTGAAACGATACTCATTCTATAAGCCGACCCCCAAACTCCAAGCCAAAAGTCTAGGACAAAATTCTCAGCTTATATTCCGGGATCTACGGTACTAGAAACATTTTTCTTAACATATTTACTCTACTATAAGTGCTGATCATGTTATGCTAATCACATTTTCTAAACTTGTTCAGTTATACTACCCCAATTGCTATACAGATTAAACAATTTAAATAATAATTGTGCAGTATTTCCATTTATAAAATTGTTACAAATATTCAATAAATACATATTGCTTATGAAAATGAATTAATTTGCTTTGCTGTGCTTGCAGATAATTAGCATTTCCTTCTATACCATCCATATCTCCATGGTTCACATCTTTCTTAAATATATAGCTGCAGAAAAAGAGATTAGGTTGTGGTTCCAACTCCTAGGGCAAAAAGAATTCAAGTACTTGGTCAACAACTGTGATAAAATTGAAAATGAGTGGACAAATTGTAAGGCATATCAATCACAGTTAAAGTGGGCTCTGGCAAACATGGAACCCTGCACAGTAAATGTGTGAGTCAGATCTTGGGGTCCAATACCCCAAAGCAAAGGATATCAATATCCTGGAACTCTTCATGAATGAATGCTCTGGTCTGGATGCCATGCAGGCTTCCTTCTACGATTCTGGACCCACGATTATCTTTTGATGTCAATGGTCACCATCACAGTTGACTTGTTAGCAGCAGGAACTCGTGATCCCTTGGACTGGAATTTGACCAGGTTATCCAGTATTCAATTGGTCGACGGCCTGGTCCACAGCTTGATCCCCTCTCTGGTATGGCCTGCTTCTCTTAGGAGTCGGATGATTCGTTTGTCTGCAGACCTTAAGCACAGCTCAGTCTCAAGGTTCAGGTTCAAGCACTGTTATAAAAAATGCGCTAGGAAAAACAGCTTTTGCCTGCAGGTGCAAAGACTTCAAAGTTTTGTTCCATATTATTCACCATTGCAATACTTCATTTGTAATTTTTAAGTTACTTATGGATCCCAAACATAGTGTCTCATGAGATATTAGGCCTGTTTTGTTGGGGGTACCCCTTATCAAAAATAACGCTAGCGGTAAAACAGTCATTTTATCCAGTCTCTGCTCGTTTGTTAGCCAATTTGTTTTTAATGATCAAAATGAATTCTGTAGCTGGTAAGCACAATGCAGAAGTTTCCACTCTTTGTAGCCGTTATGTTCAAAAAATAAATCCCTCAAGAAAAAAAAAATGTCTATAGTTGTATCTAGTTTGGCCATTGTTGTGAACCCCACTCAAAAGCATATTCATCATAACAAGTCACCACAATATAAAATGCAAACTAAACATCAATCTTTCGCCCCTTAGAGGGAATGCGGAGCAGTAGGGTATCGGTCAGCAAGAACCTTGAAACTAATCCCATTAATATTACAACTTGGCAAGAGCCGAATGTTCTAGTTTTCCTATAGAGAACACAAATATGTCCAGGAGTGGCAAACCAAAGAAAATAGAAAGTAGAGTGGTATGGAGATTATTAGTTAAAGAGTTGTGTTCTGTGGAGTTTCCTGTAGAACATTTTAAGTATTTACTTTCTGTTTCTAGTATTGAACTGGAGCCTAGACAGGCATTCTCGATCCCCTTTTCATCACGAATGTAATATAATACCAGTGTCCTCCAGAGAACATCTCTCAGCCAGCATAGCAAACAGACGTCAAAGATGAAATCTACAGTCTGGAGTGGTAAATTCCTAATTATTTCTAGAAATAAGATAAAAATAAACTAAAACAGTTAAGCTCCACATTCTCTTTCCCAATTGCTCTAATTACAGAATATTGTTCAATTATGTGCAGTCTTGGGATTTAAATTATTTAGAAAAGAAATGTAATTTTCACTTCATCTAAAGCTGACAGGTCACTTTCAAAAGTTACAATTATGTTAAATACATCTATTAAAACCTCTCAACTTTTAATCTTAAAGCTAAACTGTTTCTATATTCACATCCCAGCTATCTTTCTTTAACCTAATATTTTACTAATTAAATTGACACATTTCTACCTATAGGTTCGGAATTTTACAAGTGTCCAGAATGTTTCATTTCAGCATCAAATTATAGAAATAAAAGCTAAACCCTATTATCAGCTATGTAGTCATACAAACATTAACATTCTAATTCACATTTAAGTTATTCAAATTACTTGTGAATAAGGAGTGATGGGAAAGAAATCAACATCTCATACTGTATCAAATGTCATGTAGTTTTTTAAAAAAATGCTCTCAGGGTAGTTAGTGCATCACACCATTACATACAGTACTTTAAAGAAAATATTTTGATATATAAAATTTAGCTATGCTTAATAATATTGATTTCTTTTACCCGTGACTTCTTGTTAAGGCTTGTCCATGCATGCTTTTTCCATTGATGTCATCCCAAGATGCTTATTGCAGCTTCTCCAGAGCGATAATCTGAAGAAAAAGCACAATCTACCCTTTTTGTTAGTTAACCCCCCTTTTCTAGAGCATATCTTAGTACAGAACACTACCTAGACTGGAAGCCAGTGCTAATCACCAGCTTTTTTACTATCCAGAATTTTTTTTTTTAACTAAAAGAACTTTCTTCCATTTGTGTATGGCTAGTACTCAGTGGAAAAAGGCACACACATTTACCCTAATTCTGGAAACATTTCATTGGACCTAATCATATTCATTTTTAAAGTTTAAATTTAAAGCATATTTATGTACACCTTTGTCTATTTCCTCATTATTTAAAACAACACCACATATTTTCACACAATGTCTTTAACCAAACATATTCCCAAAATCACTTAAATTCCTTGAAATGCACCTCAGTCACAGAGATCATTCACATTGCACAACATACTCAAACTTAAACTGTCTTTAACACATTATACTTACTTACTCAAGTTTATTATTTAGCATCTATTATTTAAAGCATTTACACAGTTTTTCTTTGGCAAGCAGAAAATATGCCAAGTTTGAACCTTCATTTCCTGTTGCTGGGCAACAGTGCCAACCACTGCGCCACCATATCACCCCTACTTCAATCACCTAACAGCTCATTTAAAGCATTTAAAACAATGTCTATAACAAATATCCATCTTCACACACGCACACACATACCAATACCAGCAGCCTTGAAAGAAGTCTCCTTTATATTTTATAATTATCAAAGAAAATTTTTCCCTAAGACTTGATCAGGGTCTGAAGGAAAGATGTTTTATACATATGAACATTTTTATAAGCAAAGTGGAGACGTTTTCATTTTATCAAATATTACACTCCTTTGGTACTGTGTCTTTCTGGAAAATCCTTGGGTACTATGGGTTTGACATTGTGTTGAATGAGCGGTTGCTCATGGAGTCCTGAATGAGGCACATTACCCTGCATTGTGAGGGAGCGTCAGTTACGGCATTACGGCCATGTGGCGCGTTTCCCCGAGGGTGATCCGGCTTGTAAGATCTTCCTTGTTGGGGACCCAAGTGGCTGGACCAGGCCAAGGGGTCACCCACGTAACATCTGGCTGCGGCAGGTAGAGGGTAATTTCCAGAAGGTGGGACTGGACCGCCTGTCTGCCTGGGGGGTTGCAAACCGGGATCCCGAGTTGTTTCGCAGTGTAGAGGGTGCGGCAACGCATTGTACCAGTGCATGCTCCCCAACTTGACTTGAAATATTACACATTTTCAAAACTCACATTTTAACCCAAATTAACTCAGAGTTCTGGAACTTTGTCAGATATTTCTAAATTTGTGTCAATAATATACAAACAATATAACAATATAAACATTCAGTTTAATACAAGTACATTTCAGACAAAGATGTCCCATTTCTTAGGCACAGAACAACATTTTCAGATATACGAAACAATTTCTTTAAATTTACTGTGCATCACGACATGTTATTTACTTACACACAAAACAAAACAAAAATACGTACTCATTTATTTTCATGAAACATACAAACTCTACATAAACCTTCCATATTCCTTGTTCTTACTGGTTAACGTTTTCCACATACTGTATAGCATAAATTGATTACTCTTCAATTATTATACAATTACCTTATTCTACCTTTAGTCCTATCTTCTTGTGGGACTGTAACTCCCACTGGTTGCAACCTTATTACCTCAGGGAAGACTTTAACCTCCTCTCTTTTTTACTGAGATAGGGAACACTATCCCCCTTTTTACATGCCTGGATCTATCATGTCAACCTGTTAAAGCCCTGGAGAGATAGAGAGGAGCTTCCCAGCCCCGTAGGTCACTCTCCCTTTCGCAAGCACAACTGCCCTTAACCTCGTGAAGAGCTGACCCCAAGCAGCGCAGGAGTTAGCCCAAACACCCGAGCCATCCCCGAGGTAGTGAGCGAGTCACCCGCCGGACCGCTGATTGAGCACATATAGTCACGGAGCCCGGTAATCGTCCGGAGAGGCCCTACCGACGGAGGCAAAACGCAGAGGTCGAACTGGAGGTGAAACGTATGTTGGACATGGACATAATTGAAGAGAGCCATAGTCCCTGGTCCAGCCCTATTGTCCTCGCCTCCAAGCCAGACGGCTCCTGGAGGTTCTGTAATGACTTTAGACGCCTGAATCAGATCTCCAAGTTCGATGCCTACCCCATGCCCCGCATTGAACCTCCTTGAGCGGCTGGGTACGGCTCGACATCTGACTACCCTTGACATGACAAAAGGGTATTGGCAAATTCCTTTAACGGCATCCGCAAAGGAGAAAACGGCCTTTAGCACCCCTACGGGCACTGGCAGTACAAGGTCCTCCCATTTGGGCTGCACGGGCCCGCGACCTTCCAACGCCTGGTAGATAGAGTGCTGAGCCCACCAGTCCTATACTTACCTGGATGATTGTCATCTATTCCGCACCTGGGAGGAGACTTGAACCCAGAACCTTCTCTATCCATGTCCCTTCTGGGTGTTTAACAGCACTTTAACTCTCTACTGAGATCCTCCCCCATTTTGCCATTTAACAGCATTACTTGAACCCAGTCCTAACAGCATTATCTCTACTCAGAGAAGAGAGAGATGGGCAACTCCCAAGACAATAGTGGGTCACTTCCTCTGGACGGCAACCCAAAATAATCTGCCACACCACGAGGAGTGATTGCGGCACTATTCTTTAATGCTCTCTCTAGTTGGCAAAAGACTCTTAACCTAACTACACTAACTATCCTAACTCTAAGAAAGAACACTCATAATCTAACGGCATGACATCTAACCCAGCCCCTTATCCCCAAAAGAATGAATGAACATGCCTCCTTCTACCGCTTCAGGTCTGACGATCATGCCCTCCGGAGGGGAATCCTTTGCAGATGGGAACAAGCCAGTTCCAATTTCGCATCGTCCGCTTCACATCTTTTGATATTCTGCTGGGAGTTCACTCTGGGGTACGGATCGCCTAAACGGGCACCAAAAACTGTGGTCGAAGTTTAACATCTTATTAAAGAAATCCTCTAACTGGACAATTCAGTTATCAGGCAGAAGAAAAGCTGTTCATTCTATCTTTTAATTACTCCTCAGCAAAATGCCTTGGAAGGAGCATTCTTTAAAAGCAGTCTGTTACAGCATAAGCAGAATGGTCAGAGAAACAAAGGATAGAGGTTCATTTTAAAAACTGTTGAATTTACATACAGTGTCATTCGATGCATATATTTTACTCTGGTTGGTTCGTTGGTTTACATCCAAATATTTATATAGAATAAAAGTTATTATATTCTGGTTCTTATGCCTTCTGAGATGAGACACCACTCTTGAAATTTCTGTGCATATAACAACTGACCTTTCTAGTTTATCTCTTAGTCATCCTTCAGTACATTTTGTACATTTCTTCTGGTACATTCTTTATTTCAGTGTACATTTTGTTGTTCACTTGACCTTTATTTGGTTTCCCACATTTATTAACCCTTTATGCTATCACTTAACATTTAAGATGAATGCTATGTTACCCTAAAATTATTCTTCCAAATCCCAGGCCTGTGTCTGAAACGTCCATCTGGAGGATGAAAGGAAGCAAAACATTAGGTGCTTTCAATACAGGTGCAGTTGTCAAGGCCCGTTTTAAGTCACTGAATGCAGCCTCTGTCTTCTCAGTCCATGCTACAATATTAGGGGCCCTTTCTTTGCCAAATCACTTAAGGGTGCCACTCTCTCTGAAAACCCAGGTACAAATTGGCAGTAATACCCGGCTAAACCGAGAAAGGTTTGGACTTGCTGCTTGGTTCACGGACGGGGTCATTTCAAAATAGTGTCGATTTTGGACCATTGTGGCTTTACGGTACCCCTGCCCACCAGGTAGCCTAAATATTTGGCTTCTGTTAATCCAAAAAAAAATTTTTGCATTACCAAGCGTCTGTAATACCACTCAGACCTGCTGTAGGTGTTCCTTCCATGTGCTGGAATAAATGACAACGTCATCTAGATAGGCAGCACTATACACATTATGAGGTTGGAGCACTTTGTCCACCAGATGCTGGAAAGTCGGGGGAGCCCCAAGTAACCTGAATAAAACTAGGGGTGCTAAAAGCTGTCTTGACCTTTGCGGAGTCCGTTAAAGGAACCTGCCAGTACCTCTTTTTCATGTCAAGTGTGGTCAAATACTTTGGTTGCCCAAGCCTCTCAAGGAGGTCATCCACTCGAGGCATGGGATAAGCATCAAACTGGGAGACTTGATTAAATTAATGCAATTCATTGCAAAACCTCCAACTCCCGTTAGGCTTACTAACCAAGACGATCAAACTGGACCAGGGACTATGACTCTCCTGTATTACATATAAGCCGAGCACGTGCTTGATTTCAAACTACACTTGTGTTTTCTTTCCCTCGGGAAGACAATAGGGGTGCACTCGGACTACAAACCTGGGTTCTGTCATAATATTGTGGGCAATCAGAGAGGTCCGTCCTGGTTTCTCGTTCACCACTTCCGGTACAGACAGGATAACCGCTTTGAGCTCCCGTCTCGTATATTATTCTTAGCAAAGAATGAGCAGGGCTGATCAGAGAAAGGATCAGGATCCCTTTCCTTGCATGGTTTCAGCTAGTTTACATGATATATCCGCTCACTCGGCCAATGATTAGGTTGTTTCACCAAATAATCGACGAGTCCTATCCTCTCCATAATTTCGTAAGTGCCTTGCCAATGGGCTAGTAATTTAGAATGGGAGTTTGGAACCAACACCATGACCTGATTCCCCCAGATGGAATTCTTGGAGCGTGGTGCCGCGGTCATAATAGCGGTCCTATGTTGCTTGTGCCTTCTCCATGTGACTCTTTAGTATAGGCCGAATTTTTCCAAATCTATCACATAACTGTGCGATATACTCCAATATATTTGCCAACTCACGCAAAGACCCCTACTAGTTCCCGTGCGATAGCCTTAGATGTAGCTGAGCGTAAAGGAACAGCTTCCGGGTATCGAGTCGCATAATCCATGAGAACTAATATATATTTGTGTCCTCGGGCTGAGGGCTCTGGGGGTCCTACAATATGCATCCCAATTCTTTCAATGGGGACATCAATCAAGGAACGGGGAATGAGAGGAGCACGGTCCCTCCTAGGAATTTGCTACAATTGACATTCTGGACAAGAAACACAAAAATGGCGAACCTCCTCGTTAATTCCTGGCCAATAAAATCGGAGCTTGATGCGCTGTAATGTTTTTTCGGTGCCTAGATGGCCTTCTAGGAGGTGGGCGTGTGCTAACTGACAAACCTGCTGCCAGTAGGTTTGTGAGATTAACAGCAGCTTCCGCACCTCCTTCTCAAGCTCTGCGACCCGATATAATGGATGATTCTTTATTACAATGTGAGGTGCCTGTGGCATGGGCTGATGTGTGCATTGCCCATTAACGAGTACTGCTGCATTCTTATCAAATTTTAGGTAGACGTCATTCCATTGCTCCTTGTTAAATGAAGCTGGCATCTCTCTAAATTGAAACTGTATTTTAGAGAGGGGGTCCGGTCTGACCTCAAGGAGTGGGGATTCATCCCGACTCGTTGAGGCACGAGTTGATGAGGTAATGACTTGCGACGGTCCTGGAACCTCTCCATCCGCCTCTTGGTCTCCCGTATCTCTCTCTCTGCCGGCTGAGTACACGGCGTGGAGTCAACCCGAGATGGGTCATCCCCATCTAATACTAGGCCTAAATTAGGTCTGGGATTATTAAGTACTACACCGCTTTTATTATTAGACCAGCCCCACCCTAGAATCACATCAAAAGGTGGATTTAGGAGGACCGCTACAGGGAGTTTTTTCAGTGATCCTTTGTGGCTGATGAAATAAAGTGTGGTTTTATAATGTTGGTTATACTGGTCTTTATCCATTGTCTCAGGAGTACTTATCAGCAGTGAACAATATAAATGTTGCTGCCGGAATCAAAGAGGGCTTCCACTCTATACCCGTTTACTGTTACTACTCCTGTATGGAATACTAACAGGGGGTTTGAAAGTGCACACAACCCTTCCCTCTTTCTCCACTTACATCCCAACTTATCCTGAGTTGTGCGCCCACGGATCCAGGGACTCTGGCACAGACTGGTTCGTATAGAGGCGGCAGATTGGATGGCACGTAGTCCCTGTATTGTCCGCTAAAGGACCATTCTGCTCCCCCAGATTGCAAAGCTGTCTTGGATGTTTTGACGAACCAGATGAGCTCGTCCATATTATGGAAATGTCCACAGACCAGCTGGGTGAAATGGTTGGGAATATTAGATACCAAGAAAAAAACGACAACTTTTTGTACTATTTGAAAGGTGGAGCAATCAAATGGCCTTACCCAAGCTGCCACCATTTCCCAGAGAGCAGAAGCCTTCTCTTGGGTCGACCTCTCTGGGTCCAGTCTCCACATCTGCAAAGTCTTCACCTGCTGGTCTGGGGATGCCCCAGATTACTCTGGGACCTCAGTCCCAGTGGGGAGGACAGCTAATTTTACTGGCCTGGGTAAATATACAGGGAGCGGACCCTGCACTGGATCTTTCCGAACACCGGGATGAACCCCCTACCCTGAAACTCAGACTCGGTTCTCCCCCACCTGGTTATAATTCAGGTCCGGTCTCATTTTATTCTGGGCTTTGTACATCCTGCGAACTATGCCACTGTCACACGAACAACAATAAGACTTCATAAAGGTTTGGGGCAGCCACCCATATAATATTCCTTGGCTGCAAAAAGGTATTTTGTAGATACAGAGTTGTTCACACAACTGAATCCAAAACAGAACTGTAACATATAGACAAAATGGCGGCTTTAAAGGCCAGTGTAGGAAGTGATGTCATTGGGGCCGGAAGTGGAAGTGACCTCATCAGAGACGGAACCAGAAATTACTTCATCAGAGGTGGGACCGGAAGTGACGTCATCAAAGGCTCCAGAACCGAAAGTGGCAAAGGTGCTGGAATCCTGTGTGATTTCCCGAGAATGGACTGCAAGGAATCAAGAAGGACCATTAGTACACCCCACCGGCCCCTAGTCGGACGTGAAATTGCCATTATTTTGTCCTTTTAGTTGACTCCTACTCGCACGTTTGTGACAATATATATATATATGTATAAACACACACACACAAAAATTATTCACACATAAATATGTGTCTATAAACTTTCAAATCCCCATGTACACTTGTATTGTCTAATTTCACTTTTCCATCCATCCATCCATCCTCTTCCGCTTATCCGAGGTCGGGTCGCGGGGGCAGCAGCTTAAGCTGAGAGGCCCAGACTTCCCTCTCCCCGGCCACTTCTTCCAGCTCTTCCGGAGAATCCCAAAGGCGTTCCCAGGCCAGCCGGGAGACATAGTCCCTCCAGCGTGTCCTGGGTCTTCCCCGGGGCCTCCTCCCGGTTGGACGTGCCCGGAACACCTCACCAGGGAGGCGTCCAGGAGGCATCCTGATCAGATGCCCGAGCCACCTCATCTGACTCCTCTCGATGTGGAGGAGCAGCGGCTCTACTCTGAGCCCCTCCCGGATGACTGAGCTTCTCACCCTATCTTTAAGGGAAAGCCCAGACACCCTGCAGAGTAAACTCATTTCAGCCCCTTGTATTTACGATCTCGTTCTTTCGGTCACTACCCATAGCTCATGACCATAGGTGAGGGTAGGAGCCTAGATCGACTGGTAAATTGAGAGTTTTGCCTTACGGCTCAGCTCCTTTTTCACCACAACAGACCGATGCAGAGCCTGCATCACTGCGGATGCCGCACCGATCCGCCTGTCGATCTCACGCTCCATTCTTCCCTCACTTGTGAACAAGACCCCGAGATACTTGAACTCCTCCACTTGGGGCAGGATCTCTCCCCCAACCCTGAGAGGGCACTCCACCCTTTTCCGGCTGAGGACCATGCTCTCGGATTTGGAGGTGCTGATTCTCATCCCAGCCGCTTCACACTCAGCTGCGAACCGATCCAGAGAGCTGAAGATCACGGCCTGATGAAGCAAACAGGACAACATCATCTGCAAAAGCAGTGACCCAATCCTGAGTCCACCAAACCGACCCCTTCAACACCCTGGCTGCGCCTAGAAATTCTGTCCATAAAAGTTATGAACAGAATCGGTGACAAAGGGCAGCCCTGGCGGAGTCCAACTCTCACTGGAAACGGGCTCGACTTACTGCCGGCAATGCGGACCAAGCTCTGACACGGTTGTACAGAGACCAACAGCTCTTATCAGGGGTCCGGTACCCCATACTCCCGAGCACCCCCACAGGATTCCCGAGGGACACGGTCGAATGCCTTTTCCAAGTCCACAAAACACATGTAGACCGGTCGGGCAAACTCCCATGCACCCTCCAGGACTCTGCTAAGGGTGAAGAGCTGGTCCACTGTTCGCGACCAGGACGAAAACCACACTGTTCCTCCTGAATCCGAGGTTCACTATCCGACGGACCCTCCTCTCCAGAACCCCGAATAGACTTTTCCAGGGAGGCTGAGGAGTGTGATCCCTCTATAGTTGGAACACACCCTCCGGTCCCCTTTTAAAGAGGGGACCACCACCCCGTCTGCCAATCCAGAGGCACTGTCCCGATGTCCATGCGATGTTGCAGAGACGTGTCAACCAAGACAGTCCTACAACATCCAGAGCCTTAAGGAACTCCGGCGATCTCATCCACCCCGGGCCCTGCCACCAAGGAGTTTTTTGACCACCTCGGTGACTTCAGTCCCAGAGATGGGAGAGCCCACCTCAGAGTCCCCAGGCTCTGCTTCCTCATTGGAAGGCATGTTAGTGGGATTGAGGAGGTCTTGAAGTACTCCTCCCACCGACCCTAACGTCGAAGTGAGGTCAGCAGCGCACCATCCCCACTATATACGGTGTTGACACTGCACTGCTTCCCCCTCCTGAGACGCCGGACGGTGGACCAGAATCTCCTCGAAGCCGTCCAAAAGTCGTTCTCCATGGCCTCTCCAAACTCCTCCCATGCCCGAGTTTTGCCTCAGCAACAACGAAGCGCGTTCCGCTTGGCCTGCGGTACCTATCAGCTGCCTCCAGAGACCCACAGGACAAAAAGTCCTATAGGACTCCTTCTTCAGCTTGACGGCATCCCTCACCGCCGTGTCCACCAACGGGTTCGGGGATTACCGCCACGACAGGAACCGACCACCTTGCGGCCACAGCTCCGGTCAGCCGCCTCAACAATAGAGGCACGGAACATGGCCCATTCGACTCAATGTCCCCACCTCCCTCGGGACGTGGTTGAAGTTCTGCCGGAGGTGGGAGTTGAAGCTACTTCTGACAGGGGACTCTGCCAGCCGTTCCCAGCAGACCCTCACAACACGTTTGGGCCTACCAGGTCTGACTGGCATCTTCCCCCACCATCGAAGCCAACTCACCACCAGGTGGTGATCAGTTGACAGCTCCGCCCCTCTCTTCACCCGAGTGTCCAAGACATATGGCTGCAAGTCCGACGACACGACCACAAAGTCGATCATCGACCTGAGGCCTAGGGTGTCCTGGTGCCAAGTGCACATATGAACACCCTTATGCTTGAACATGTTATGGACAATCCGTGACAAGCACAGAAGTCCAATAACAAAACACCGCTCGGGTTCAGATCGGGGGGGCCATTCCTCCCAATCACGCCCTTCCAGGTCTCACTGTCATTGCCCACGTGAGCATTGAAGTCTCCCAGCAAAACGAGGGAATCCCCAGAAGGTATGCCCTCTAGCAACCCCTCCAGAGACTCCAAAAGGGTGGATACTCCAAACTGCTGTTCGGCGCATACGCACAAACAACAGTCAGGACCCTTCCCCCCCACCCAAAGGCGGAGGGAGGCCACCCTCTCATCCACCGGGGTAAACCCCAATGCACAGGCTCCGAGTCGGGGGGCAATAAGTATGCCCACACCTGCTCAGCGCCTCTCACCGGGGGCAACTCCAGAGTGGTAGAGAGTCCAGCCCCTCTCAAGGAGATTGGTTCCAGAGTCCAAGCTGTGCGTCCAACTATATCTAGCCGGAACCTCTCGACCTCGCGCAGTAGCTCAGGCTCCTTCCCCTTCAGAGAGGTGACATTCCACGTCCCAAGAGCCAGTTTCTGTAGCCGAGGATCAGACCGCCAAGGTCCCCGCCTTCGGCCACCACCCAACTCACACTGCACCCAACCTCCTTGACCCCTCCCATAGGTGGTAATTTCACTTTTAGTTACTGAAATACAGATATTTTTAATAGAATAAATATCAATATATTAGACTAGCAAAATACCTGTGCTCCACAGCGGAGAAGTAGTCTGTTAAAGAAGTTATGAAAAGGAAAAGGAAACATTTTAAAAATAGCATAACATGGTTGTTAAAGTAATTGTCAAAGGCTTATTTTAGTATTGAGAGTGAATTTGATGATTGTAAAGAGTTTAATTTATGATTGTAAATGTTGTATAAGAAATGCACATTTTTAGGATGCAAGGACCTCTTTGTAAACGACATTTGCAGTTCTGCTCTCAGGTTGTAAAATGACCAAGCTGTCTGCTGAGCTTACTCTTGAGCATGCAAAGTACAGTTGGCTATGTGAGAAGCAATCTTGTGTCAAGTCAATGCCGACTTTTTTTAGAGTCTGGCCCTGTGACTTATTTATTGTCATAGCAAAGCAGAACCTTACTGGAAACTGGAGGTGTTTGAATTGGAATGGGAGGTCAGAGGGTATGAGAATGATGTGAGGAATAAATACAGTCTCCCTTGAGCCAGCTCCAGTGAAGACAGTTGCCTCGGTGAAGTTCTTATGCAGAGATTTGATCTGAAGCCTGGTGCCATTACAAGGTTTTGGTGGTTGTAAGTTTCGTAGTAACATAATTAGTGCACCGACATTCAAAAGTAGAGTATGCAGAGGCATGCCAGGAGGATAAAGAGTGTGAAGAAACTAAATGAAAAGGCAGGAATCACCAGCAGGAAGATGTGAAGCAAGACGAACAATAATAAGCTTGAAGCGTTGGAGTAAAGAAGAAGGGAGCAGTGAGCACGGCGAACAGCTGAGGAAAGTAAGGAAACGAGTGAGGAGGCACATGAGCGCGGGATGTCGTGGCTGTGTGGAAAAAGGTAGGGGGACCGGGGGTGGCCCTTGTGCATCTGTGCCATGAAATAAATCATCTGTTACCAGAAATAAGGAGTGAAACCGCCAAAAGGAGAGGTCAGTTCTGAAAATTCCTTACGGCATAATGGTGTAAAGCACCAAAACGAAAATGTTATTTTCGAAAGTTCGTTACGGGGCATGGTGCAAAATGAAACATACTTAATATTTGTAAGTACAGTGTAAAAGATGAGCATGGGAAATTTGGGCTTCCTACATATATTGGAAGTCACAGAAATAGTGAGGAGGGGTTTCCCCTATCTATATATACAGTTTAGGGGGTACACCCATTCCCCCCCCCTTGGGTGTTGCAATAGGACATGAAACATACCTAACTTTTGTAAGTACACTGCAAGGAATGTGCATGCGAAATTTCATCTTCCCACCTATATGAAAAGTGGGAGAATTAATGATGAGTAAGTGAGGGCTTTGCCTTTTATATATATAGATGAAAAAGTAGCCAAAAAGGAAATACAGGGTATGGTTATGGCAAACATTATTTTTTAAGGATAGACCAAGTTGCAAGCAGGTTCCAATTTGCATTGCCAAGGCACAATATGACTTATATTCATGCTTAAAAGGATGTCTGGATCAGTGTTTTTAGGTCTTTTTTGCTTCTTCAGGAGAACTAAAGACACAGAATTGGCCACCAACTATTCTTTTCAATTTAGCTGAAAAGAAGAGGCTATATCTGATTTTAGGTATCCTATACCTGTTCTAGGTATTCTATACCTGTTTAATGGTATCGAATACAGCTTTTGGCAACTGTTGAAGGAGAAAAATCTGAACAAATATGAATATGGCTGTGTTCAATTATAATCTCTTTCTATGTAAGAATTGACTTGAAATTGTCTAACCCATAGTTTGTTGAATCTGACAATCTGGCTTCTAGCTTGGTAAGGGTGACTGTGTTTGGACTTAGAATCTATAAGTCATCCACTGTACAAAGGCCTTTAACCTTTCAAAAAAGCATCTGAGGGATGAGTTGTATCTGAGCACTTTTTTTGATAATTGATCAGAAAAGGACTAGAAAATTTATTCTATTGGTCTACAGTATGACTGTTTAGGATTGGTCTTGAACCAGTCATTCTGTACTATGACATACCATTGGTTTATGTTTTGTGGTAAGAATGGTGTAAAGTTGGTCACCTTGCCTTTATCTGTCTCTTACCATCTGGCCATGAAGACCGTGATGAAAAAAACTTTATCTAGACAGGCATGTGGCCTGTTTCAATACTCCATTCAATGACCATGTGGTAGCAAAGCAAGCTAGTCTGAAGATGATCTGAGAGTCTCCTGCTGTTGAATTTAGGAAGGACTGGTTCAAATTCACATGGTTAAAATCACTAAAAAATAATGATTTGTGAATCTGGATTGTGTTTTTCAGGTTCAGTGATTGCATCTGTGAATCGCCGTTACACTTTATGGGCATTGGCACAAGGGCAAATGTAGACACCAGCCAGAATCCCTGAGGAAAACTCACATGGAAAATCAAACAGCTTACATTTTATAATAAGCAATTCTAGGTTGAGGTAGCATGGTTTTAAAGGAACTATCACATTGTTACATCAGCCTTAACAATGTACAAACACACTCCACAGCCCTTGGTTTTGTTGCAGTTTAATAATGTGTTCACATGAGACAGAGTGAAGTTGGATAATCCAATTTAGAGTCAGAAATAGAGTCATTTAACCACATTTTAGTGAAGCACAGAAAAGATAGCAAATAATTGTTAATTTTGGTACATTTACAGCTGTAATTCATTGACTTTGCCTTCAAGTGCGCATTATACAGACATATTCCTGGCAGGGGTGGTCGAAGACCTTGCTTCCTGTATTGAACCAGGATGCCGGCTGTTTTGCCTCTGGTCCTCTGCCATCAATCTGTTTAGCTGCATTGGTCCTTGTGATCAGCAATGCTATAAGATGAATGGATGTAGTTATAACATCTGGAGTCATATCAGATGAAACAGTGCAACCGATATTCATGAAGCTGTTCTCATGTATACTGTATGGTACATGAAACTGTATGGGAACAACAAATTTAACACAAAAAGAAAGATAAAAGACAGAGCACCAAACTACCGTGTCTACTATAATGGGGACCACACCTATAAGAAAGCGCATAATAAAGAAACCTTACTTTTAATACTTTAATACTTTTAATCAAATAATGCATTTCCTTAATGAAGGTTGTACCTTCAGTTTAAAAAAATAGTTAATAGTAGACCTGTTTCTGGAGGGATAAAACGCCTTAATTTTATAGTTCAGACCATTTGTATTAGTTCTAGAATTTAGATCAGTCTCTTAATTGTTGCAAGGCTTTGTTTTGTTTTCTGTTTTTACTTGTGCCTAATTAATTGCATTGCAGAATTTATACTACAATTGAAAGTAACTTTTCCCCTCTTATATTTTTATCTTTCTGTTTGATCTGTCAAGAAGTGGGTTTGTTTATTAATGGATGTTTTACTTCAGCTAGAACATGCCACAAAGATATCATCACAAGTGGAGCTTGTACGATCAAAGTGGAGCTTATGATATTATTTATCTGGACTTTCAGAAAGCATTTGATAAGGTGCCACATGAGAGGTTGGTCATCAAGTTAAAAGAAGTGGGAGTTCAAGGTGATGGTTTCTAGATGGGTGCAGAATTTGCTCAGACACAGTAAGCAGAGGGTGATGGTGCGAGGAACTTCATCAGAACTGGCCAATGTTAAGAGTGGTGTTCCACAGGGGTCAGTGCTAGGGCCGCTGCTATTTTTAATATATATAAATGATTCAGATAGGAATATAAGTAACAAGCTGGTTAAGTTTGCAGATGATACCAAGATAGGTGGATTAGCAGATAATTTGGAATCCATTATATCATTACAGAAGGACTTGGATAGCATACAGGCTTGGGCAGATTTGTGGCAGATGAAATTTAATGTCAGTAAATGTAAAGTATTACACATAGGAAGTAAAAATATTAGGTTTGAATACACAATGGACGGTCAGAAAATCGAGAGTGCACCTTATGAGAAGGATTTAGGAGTCACAGTGGACTCTAAGCTATCAACTTCCCAACAGTATTCAGAAGCCATTAAGAAGGCTAACAGAATGTTAGGTTATATAGCACGATCTGTGGAGTACAAGTCCAAGGAGGTTATGCTCAACCTTTATAATACACTGGTGAGGCCTCATCATGAGTACTGTGTGCAGTTTTGGTCTCTAGGCTACAAAAAGGACATAGCAGCACTAGAAAAGGTCCAGAGAAGAGCGACTAGGCTGATTCCAGGATACAGGGGTTGAATATTGAGGAAAGATTAAAAGAGCTGAGCCTTGACAGTTTAAGCAAAAGAAGATTAAGAGGTGACATGATTGAAGTGTTTAAAATTATGAAGGGAATTAGTACAGTGGATCGAGACTTGTATTTTAAAATGAGTTTATCAAGAACACAAGGACACAGTTGGAAACTTGTTAAGGGTAAATTTCACACAAACATTAGGAAGTTTTTCTTTACACAAAGAACGATAGACACTTGGAATAAGTTACCAAGTAGTGTGGTAGACAGTAAGACGTTAGGGACTTTCAAAACTCGACTTGATGTTTTCTTGGAGGAAACAAGTGGATAGGACTGGCGAGCTTTGTTGGGCTGAATGGCCTGTTCTTGTCTAGAGTGTTCTAATGTTCTAATCCCTTAAGAGAAGTCTAGTAAATCCTTTGTACTACCTAAACCCCCACCCCCTCCAAAAAAGACGAACACCGTTCTATTTTTAATCTTAGCTTAGGTCACAGTGCAAACAATCTGCTTACAAGTATCCTTTTTGTAAAATTCCATAATGAACATATGCATGCATAGCATTCACACAGAGTAAAATGAATATGTTTCTACTCATAGTGAGAGATAATCATTACGTGATAATTTGAATATTTTTCAGTGTTGCTTTCACCTACTGTACTTGGTACCTTGTTTCTAACAGAAAATTGTATATGAACAAAGCATGTTACCTAGTATTTTAGTTCAAACGACTGCCTTGGAAATCATCGAATCTCATCAATATTTCGAAACAAGTTAATTAGAAATGATTAACTGTATTAGGCTGAATGACCTTTCTTTGTCAGTACTATTCATATATTTTTATTAAAACAACTGAAATTCTCTTACTGTATTTCTGTCTGCAGGATGTGGAAACAGATTGTCAGTCAATTTGCAGTACTGAGAGAAATCCATCAGAAAGAGGGTTGAGCCAGCTGTCTAACCACAGTGATGAAACCTGGAAAGGAAAATCCTTTGCAAGTAAGACACAAATGAGCAAGGAATTAAATGAAAGTGCTCCAAAGAAGATGTATATATTTTCTGCTGTTGAGTTGATTCTTTAATTCTTTTGCTGTTGAGTTAATTCATTAATCACTGGAATGTTAGAAAGGTTGTAATATGGAGACAAAACTGAACACAGTACTCCAGGTGAGGCCTCACTAGTGCATTGTATAACTTAAGCATAATCTCCCTTGACTTGTACTCCACACATTGTGATATTTAACCTAACTTCTTATTAGCTTTCTTTACGTTGTCTGGATATAGATAGGGATGAGTCTACTATGACGCCTAGGTCCTTCTCATAAGGTTTATTTTCAAACCTTCTATTGTGTATTCAAATCTAATATTTTTACTTTCTATATGTAATACTTTACATTTACTTACATTAAATTTCATGTGCTGCAAATCTGCCATGCCTGCATGCTGTTCATATGCCCGTATGCTTAAGAATTTAGATGATTCTACATTATCTACCATTTAATCTAGTTTGGTATCATCTGTAATTTTTTCCAACTTACTGATTACATTCTTGTCCAAATAGTTTATGTGTATTAAAAGAGCAGCAGCTCAAGGGGTGATCACTGAGGGGACACCATTTTTAACATCACCTAATTCAAAAAAAATTCTCTTCACCCTAACCCTTTGCTTCCTGTGTTTGAGCCAATTTTGTACTCACCTATACACCACAATTCCCACTTCTTTTAGTTTGTTCATTAACCTTTCATTTGGTACCTTATCAAAAGCTGTCTGAAAAATAAAGAATAAATAATACCATATCAACCTCTCTTTCTGTAAGCTTTTGTTGCCACTTCATAGAATTCCAGCATATTAGTGAAACACAACCTTCCTCCTCTGAACCCATGTTTAGTATTTCCTAATACACCTGTTCCAGACATGCTCTTCTCAAAGTTTTCCTTAATAATTGCTTCCATTAATTTGCCTATGATGCACATTACACTTAATGGCCTATAGTTACTTGAATCAATCTGAATACCCTTTTAGTCCAAAGGATAATATTTGGTATTGTCCAGTCTTTTGGAATTTTTCCATTATGCAGATATGTGCCAAGGGTTTATGTAAGTACACTCTTTGAAATAAAGGTGCCAGAGTGGTTCTTCAGAGTGATGCCATAGAGGAATCGTTTGTGGTTTCAAAAATTCTCATCTGCATGAATGTTTCAAATAGAACATTTATTAATTTAGATCTTCAATTGGCTCCATACAATAAATAACCATGAACAAATAGAAACAGATTTGCGAAATACCAATGAGTCATGATTTTAATTGGTTTATTGCTGAATATGTCCAGTTACATATGTTAAGTCCAGGTTTTCTTAATCTGTAAGTTTACAGCTAGGTAATGTACTATTACATTAAAGATTTCAGTTTTTTTCCCAAATACTAGGACGTTTTTCAAAGAACCAACTTCACATACAAAGAACCCTTCCCAGAATCAAGTGGTTCTTTCCCAAGGAATAGTTCTACAAGGAAACACTATCCACAAAGAAATGATCCATAAAGTACAATTAAAAAAAACATTATTAAGAGTGTATTCACTAACTTGCGTAATAAAAATTATACAATCTACACAGCATGTTTAAATGAAACAATAACTTGAAGCCCAAAGTCAAAACTCCTAACATTACTCTCTTTGGAAAAATCTATTAAATTGTCATTAATACTACATAACACCAGTACATTTTTCACAGCAAGAATCATGTGTCGGGGATCATATATCATGGTAGTTGTGTAATGGTTTAAGAGTGCTTTACTGCTTCATTAACTGGACAACTTGTTATCACTTGAATCATAAATTCAGATGTGGCAGATGATTCTTTAGGTGAGTGGGGAACTTTCCACACTAATATAATAACATCTAATCAATTTTCTTTTTGCTTTTTCTTTGAAAACTCACAGATTACAAGCTGTTTGGGAGCCTTCTAATTAAATGTGTAGTGCAATTGGAACTGATTCAGACAATAGACAACATTGTCTTCTACAATGCAACCAGCAAACAAGAGGAAGATGAACATAAGGCTGCAGCTCAGGTACACAGCTGATTTCCATTACATTTCAGCATCACTGAATTAGCAAATTACTGACAGGTCTACTTTTGAAGGAAATAATTTATATATTTTATATAATTTACTAAGAAGTGTCATTGCATGCAGTTTTACAGTTCAAGCATCATCGGTTCTATTATCATACCCTGAGGCTGCCTGCTCCACATTCTCCCTATGTTAGTTTTCTGAGTAGTTCTCTTTCAGTTTCAATTTAGAGTACACTGGTAATGTTTCTTACCATACCAATGAGAAATTGCTATGCTGCACTTGTGCCTCACAAAGTTTCACATGAGGACCAACCCTAGCTTGCCTGATTGAATGTCACTGAATGTTGTTAGTTAGTGACTTGTATAATTAATATACTTAGACATATAATTAGAAACAGGATAATAAATCTCCTAAGGCTGTGTCAATCCCTTTGGCATCATGAGGAAAAAGTTGGGTGTGTGTTACACCGTGAAAAAGTCACATATGCTTTTAACTGCATTGGCAATCAGTTGAAAGTGTCAGAGAAACGCTGGTTTAGTTGTGTGTGTTTATAATACTAGCTCTGTGCTCAAGGCTGCTTGTTTCCTGCCCTGTGCTACCAGTAAAGACATTGTCCTCACCCCTGGAACCCAGCACTAGAAGAGGTTGTTATTGAAATCTGTGTTATGTGTTTGGTTTATTCCATACATGAAATGTAAGAAAAAAGCAACAACAATAATAATAAATAAATAAACCTTTTCTTGGGCAACTGCAACAGAAGGCAAAAGAAAATGGATGAATTTCAGCACAAAAAAAACAATCTACTGTACAAAATGTAAGCTTCCTCTGTGTCTAGTGTAAGTGAAATTTTTCAAGGACTGGCATGAAAAATTATTTTGAAAGAAAGGGTTTGGATGAGTACATAGTTATACATACAGTATATACAACACTTACAAAATGTTTAAATGTTGCTTCAGAGTGATGTTATGTGTTTGTTGTGTAAATGTATATTTTTGTTCTAAAATAAAAAAATATATAACTAAAAATGCTTGTTTTGAGAGATTGTTAAGTCACGACAGAGTAAATGTTTCCAAAAAGGGGACTACCTTGTGCCAAACAGTATAACTGCAATACAAAGGAAAATGACATCTGAACTTGGTACATGGATAGCAGACAGATTGGCACACAAAAGGAACTTGCTTCCAGGGTAGTGGAACATAAAATGTCTTAGTTATGTACTGCAAAATCCAGCTTTTTGGAGAGAAATATCTAAAGCACCATTTTCTTTGTTTATTTAGTTGATATTGATGTAAGCAAAGTTGTTTTAATCATGTAAATACTTTATTAAAAAAAGCCATTTGCAGCTTCTTTATTACATAAACAGAGTAATAGCCATTTATTTTTGGATGTGTAATTTAGGCACAATAATGTCCAAAACCCCTTAGTTCATAAAAGGCTAAACCTAATAAAAATAATTTCTTCACCTCAGCTTCAGGTTTATATTCAATATGTTCCATGTAATGAGAGATCAATCAGATGTCCATGACCACTGAAACGTCTTTTAGCATATAACACTTGCATGGTGGCACTATACATATCCTTACTCTATTGACCAGACAGGATCATTTAAGATAACTGAGACTGGACTTCTATCCTGGTGGTTATCACCCAGGGGTCACTGAACATTTCTAGAGGAGCTGGACAATAACTGATAATAATTATGAAGCAAAATGCTTAAATCACTAAAAATCAAGTTACAACAAGGGTGTCAAATGTATCTTTTTAAAACAGATCATTTCGTCAATATTCAAAATATGTTACATATGGCATGCAATAACGTGCTGACATCAACTTTGTGAACAAAGAGGCAGCTGAGAGTTGCTGAGAGTTTTTGTGTTTTCTTTTGTACTTTCTGTAATGTGAGAGAAATCTATTTGAAAAACATATTTTTTAAATATTAAATGTATTTCAAAATACATTTTGCTCCTATAAACTTGGGTTTTGGTTGCCGCTAAAAAACTGTGCAGAAATATTTAAAGCAGCTTTTCCCATTTTTGAAAGTTTTTTTTTTTTCGCCTAAACAAGAGCAATAGTAGCTGGGTGTTTGGGGGTGCGCTTGGAAAAGTTACTTGTACATTTTTTCAGGTACTTGTTCTTGTTATTTGAATTTGAACTAGCATTGAAGAGGCAATATAGAAAGCAGCAGTAACTGATGTTGGCATCTTTAAGTCAATAACCGTTTGTGGATGAAGGTTCGAGGCAAACAGCAAGCAGACAGCAAATGTAAAGTAAAAAGCAATTTCTTTATTCTTGGCGGCAGGGAGACCACTCTAGCTCTGTCAGGTAAAATCACTGAAAGTCACCAACAATAGCCCAATCTTGGGGGGGGGTGTTTCCTTTTTATAACAGAAAAATCTTACAGAGATAGCCTATCACGTGACAAGGTTACACAATTCTTTGGGGGGATTCAGTAATATGCCCAAAATTATAACACATTTGTTCAACCACTAAAAAAGGAAGTGAAAAAGTCTGTTGCTGTCGATTTTACAATCCTAGATGTTTGTTAAGATTAACAGTTTCCTGAGTACAGACTAAAAGGTCAGCAGTTTGACAGAAATCTTCTTCCCCTTCCTAGGTCAAAAGGTCCTCAGCCCAAGATTCTTTGTTCAACTATTATTTAATATATTGATTAAAATTTTTATTATTCAACACGTGTCATTAAAATAAATAGTTAATAAATTACAGAAACAGTGATTGCTTAGTTAAAAAAGGCCACTGCTGACTTCAAAACAATAAAGGGGAAGGCACTGCAGTGCATTAAGATGCCCAATCAGGCACAAGGGGCTGTAGGAGCAGACAGTAAGAAATTAATAAACTGCAAATATTCTCTAAGCAAGTTTTATTTTTTTTTAGGTTTCTTAGAGGTCAAGAAATAGAGCAGTTAAGTGGGAGACAGCATAAGGGTTCATTAATACGGGAGAATACAAACAGTGCGAGTGGAGAGCTTTTAAGTAAGGGATTAAAGGAGCAAAAGGTTAAGAGAACAGACAGAGAAAAGTAAAGTTAACATCATAAAAGGACAAACAGCAGGCAGTTCAGAGGGAGAATATTACAGGAGCTTAAGGGGCCAGAAGGTGTTGAAATTCTCTAGCAGTTCTATAACCTAATTTTTTTGTCATTTTTTTTAGTTTTACCATTCAACTAAATCCCAGGCAGGAGATGGTAAAGGAGCTTCATCTCTATTACAAAATACTCCAGAAGCTCCTTATTGTCAACAAACAGAAAAAGCTGAATAGACTAAGAGAGAAAGCTGGACACTTAATAGCAAAAAACAAAGAGTAACAGACCTGCATTGTTAATCTCTCCTCATACACACCAAATGAAGCAGAGATTTCAGTACTTACAAAGGGACTCTTATATAGTCCTGCAAAGCCCATTGACAACATCAGACTCTGCCGTGATATGGAAGAGTTCTTCAGAAAACTCAGACTAAAAGAATTTTTCCACAAGAAATAAAATGGTAACACACAGGAGCCAACAAGAAGTAGTTAAAACAACCCCACCAATAAATCCACATGAACAACAGAAGCTGGCAGAAACTCCACAATGGACAGAGAGTGAAAACAGGAATCTTAAACAGGCAGCAAAATTGGATAGAAAACATTACTGAGGATGAGTGGATAGCCATACATTCACTAAAGGAAATGCAGAAATCATTATCAAACCAGCAGACAAAAGGGGTGCTTTAGTTATCATGAACACAACAGATTATATACAGGAGGCACAAAGACAATTGTCCAATACTATGAATTATTACAAACTACAAGAAGACCCAACAGATCTCTACAAAAAGGAACTAAAAAAGATAGTAAGTAGCTTTCCTCTTGGCATCAGGGATCATGTAAACAGTTTAATTCCTGAGAACCCCAAAATGGGTTACCTCTACATGCTTCCTAAAATCCACAAAGAAGGGAACCCAGGAAGGAATCTCTGGAACTGGCTTCCTTACAGAAAGTGTTTCAGGTTGGGTGGAGCACATCCTTAAACCCCTCGCGCGTAATACAACTAGCTACATCCAGGACACCATTGATTTAAAAAAAAAAAAAAAATTAAACTGTCTGCTATAGGCCCCTTACCTGAGAGAACTTTACTGGCCACAATGGATGTTGAGGCACTTTACACAAACATCCCCCATGATGATGGCATATTGGAATGTGAAACGTACCTCAGACAACATGATTTACCCACAAAGTCAGTAATAGAAATGATAAAATTCACTCTGACACATCATTTATTCTCTTTTGGACAAGATTTCTGCTTGCAACAAATGGGGACTGCAATGGGCTGTCAGTTTGCACCTCACTATGCAAACCTATTGATGGTAAAATTGGAGGAAGATTTCATGTCAATGTGCATCTTAAAACAAATGTTGTATCTCCATTACATAGATGACATCTTCATAATCTAGATTGCCAGTGAGAAGGACCTCCTCCATTTTCATAATGAATATAATTCTTTTCACCCCAACATAAAGTTGAAGCTTAATTACTCAAAAACAGAAGTCAGCTTCCTTGACAGTATCATTCAACTGAAAGACAACACCCTTGTAACTTCTATTTTTCACAAACCAACAGACAGACAGAAACAAAGACAACAAGAACCAAATCCCCCTTGTTGTCACCTACAACCCACATCTTGAAGCACTTCGAAAAATTATAAAAGAACTTCAACCAATGCTAAACAATGACCAAACACTGAAAAATTTATTTTCTGAACCTCCCCTCCTGGCATACAGACAACAACCAAACCTTCAGCAACTAATTGTCTGAAGCTCCCTAAGTGAACCAATAGAAAATGGCTCATCTCCCTGCCTACAGAAAAGATGTAAAACGTGTGCCCACATTTATAATACAGACCGTATAGTTATAGATAGATAGATAGTAGTTATATCACTCTGCTGACTAGAACATCACATAAAGGGATCATTTTCCTGCAGGTTATCTAATGTGGTCTACCTTATTCTCTGCATGAAATGTCCTGACACTGCACTCTATGTGAGAGAAACTGGACAAATACTCCACCAGAGAACGAAGTTCCACATTAAACGTGGCAACACATATGTTCCTGTAGCAGCCCACTTCAACAGTCATGGACACAGTGAGAGGGACTTTAAAGTCACTGTGCTTATGGGCAACTTCAGAACACAGCAAGAGAGAAAAGAACGGGAAAATAAACTCATGCTAAAATTTAACACAGTGCAACATGGTTTAAATAGAGTTTTATGGCTGGGTATGAGGATTGCTTGTATCTCTCAGACTGACACAGACAACCTGACTACAGATCCACATTGTTTTGAAAAACTCATTAGAAACTTCAAAAGACTTTGTTGGACAGTTATCCAAAGATCTTGACCATACATTGTTCTTCTCTTTTGTTAAATGAACCCTAGCCTGAAGGAGTCTATTTATTTTTTACTTTTAAGATTTCTCACTTAACACTAGAATTACCAGAGCTTACGAGAAAACGTGTAAATCCAGCCCACCTTAAATACGTTTGCACCTCTCCGTCAGCGTCTTTGTCCCGTAAATGTGCTGATTAAGACAACCAGTAAGCAGATCACTCAGAAGCCCCTGATCTGACTCTAAGTAACAGCACCAACGTAAATTCACACCCGATCTGACGCTGTTCTTTTTCAAATAATACTGCATTAGTGTGATGATGTTTTCTGATTGGTACTATTCATGTCATGAATTGATTGTTTTTTTGTTTTTGAAGTTTTATTAATTTTATTGCAATCATTCCATACAAATCAATCAATTTTTACAAAAAGTAAAATTGAGTTAAGAACAAGTCGACCCCCACCCCTGAGAGAGAGAGAGCAAGGCAAACGGCGTAAAATTTAAGGCCTGTAAACATACCTAAATTAATAAGTTTGATAAGCCAATGGAGATGAAGACAAAGAAATACTGAAATAATTGCTTCCTCTGTGCTTTAAGAGCTTATTTTAAAATATTACTGATTAGATCCTGCCATGTTTTGAGAAAAGTCTGTACAGATCCTCTAACTGAGTATTTGATTTTTTCCAATTTCAAATAGTATAGCAGATCAGTTTCCCACTGACTTAAAAGAGGAGAGTTTGGGTTCTTCCAGTTTAGCAGAATAAATCTGTGTGCCAAAGGTGTAGTGAATGCAATCACAGTTTGTTTGTCTTTCTCCACTTTAAACCCATCTGAAAGAATCCCAAACACAGCTGTTAATGGGTTAGGAGGGATTATGAGACAAAGGCTGTCTGAAAGGTAAACATTTTGGTCCAGAATGATGTCAATTTGGTGCAGGCCCAGAACATGTGACCCAGTGAGGCTGGGACTTGATTGCAGCGTTCGCAGGTTGGATCATGCCATGGAAACATTTTGGAGAGTTTTAGATGAGACAGATGTGCTCGATATAATTTTGAGTTGTATAATTGTATGCTTTGCGCATATGGAGCTCGAGTGAATTCTCTGCATTGCTGCTTTCCACTACTTTTCTGATATATTAATTGAGAGATCTTTTTCCCATTGTCCTTTAGGATCTTTGAAAGGGAGGGACTGTAAAATGATTTTATATATTGCAGAGATGGTGTCTGAGTGCTTGAGATTGAGCAATATTTTTTCCAACATGGATGAGGGTGCAAGATGAGAAAAATCAGGGAAGGTTCTGTTTAACAAAGTTCCTAATTTTAAGATAGTGAAAGAAATGTGTAGCTGGAATGTTAAATTTAGATTGTAATTATTCATAGGATGCAAAGATGTTATAATAAAACTGGAAGTTGGGTATAGCCATGCCGCCTTCTGCCTTTTGTCTTTGTAGGGTTGCTCTTTGGATACATGGATGTTTTGAGTTCCAAATAAACGAGGTTATTGTTGAATCTAATTCCTTAAAAAATGATTTATTGATGTATATTGGGATGTTTTGAAATAAAAAAAGGAGCTTAGGAAGAATATTCATCTTAACAGTGTTAATTCTTCCAGCTAGAGTGAGATGAAGGGTTGACCATCTATGTAAGTCTTGCTTACTTTTTTCCATGCAGACGGAAATTTTGTTGATAAAGAGCTTTATGTTTACTTGTGATGTTTACCCCTAGGTATTTAAACTGTTCTGCAATGATAAAAGGTAGGGTGTCTAATCTAATATTATATGCTTGAGAATTCACTGGAAAGAGTACACTTTTATTCAGATTAATTCTGAGACCAGAGATCTTTTGAAATTCTGTGAGTGCTGTTAAGACTGCAGGCACAGAATTTTCTGGGTCTGAAATATACAGTACCATATCATCTGCATATAATGAAATTTTCTGTTCCAGTCCTTCTCTGATAATCCCCTTTATCTGATCAGTATTTCGACAATGTATTGCCAGTGGTTCAATGGCAATTGCAAACAGTAGTGGTGACAAGGGGCATCCTTGTCTAGTACCACGTTCTAGTTTAAAGTAGTCTGAGCAAATGTTGTTGATACAAACTGAAGCTTCTGGATTGGTATACAGTAATTTGATCCATGCACAAATGTTCGGGCCAAACCCAAACTTCTCTAAATGTAGTAAAAGGTATTTCCATTCAATCATGTCAAATGCTTTTTCTGCATCCAATGATAATAATATTTCTGGGGTGTTTGATTTAGTTGGTGAGTATATTACATTAAACAGGCATCGAAGATTTGAAGATAAGTGTCGGCCCTAAGAAATCCAGATTGATCTTGTGATATTACCGAGGGGAGCACTTTCTCCATCCTTCTAGCTATGATTTTAGTTAGTATTTTAACGTCATTATTCAAAAGCGAAATTGGTCTGTATGATGCACATTGTAATAAGTCCTTATTTTGTTTTGGAAAAATGGTGATTAGTGCTTGGTGAAAAGTTTGAGGAAGAGTTTGGTTGTCTCTGGCTTCTGTAAATGTTGCTAATAGGAGGGGAGCTAGCTGAGCGGAGAATTTCTTATAAAATTCTGCAGGGTAGCCATCAGGGCCTGCTGCTTTCCTGCCTTGAAGTGACTTTATAGCATCTAGTAATTCTGATAATATCAGAGGTTTATCAAGTTCCTCCACACTAAAGGTGTCTATTTGTGGTATCTGTAATGTATCCAGAAATTCATTAGATTGTGTATTGTCTTCTTTAAATTCAGTAGTATATACGGATTTATAGTAGTCTAAGAAAGTGTGCATTATATTTTTGTGGTCGATGATTTTATCTCCGTTCGTGTTGGTGATTACTGAGATTGTGTTGCACTTCTTGCTTGTGAATTTGTTGAGCTAAAAGCTTATTAGCTTTCTCTCCATGTTCATAGTAATGATGTCTGGATTTATAAATTAGTTGTTCAGTTTCTTTAGTTGTCAAGAGGTTTAGTTCTGAATGCAGAGCCTGCCTTTTCCTATGTAGAGTCTCGCTTGGTAGTCTGGCATGTTCTTCATCTATTCTAGTAATTTCGCTTTTTATCTCTGCTACTTTCTTGGTTTCAAATTTATTTCTGTGGGAAAGATATGAGATCATCTGTTCTCTTAAGAAGGCCTTAAGAGTTTCCCAGAGTATTCCTGCAGAAATATCTGAGGATGTATTTGTCTCTAGGAAGAAACTGATTTGTTTGGATATAAATTCTGTACAATTCTCGTCTGCTAATAGAAGCGGGTTGAGACGCCATCTGCGAGGTGAGTGTGTGGGGCTTAGTAACTTAAGCTTCAAGATCAGAGGTGCATGGTCAGAAATAACAATAGCATTGTATTTGCAAGATTTAATCATAGGCAAGAAGTTATTATCTATAAAGAAATAATCAATCCTTGAGTAGCAATGATGTACTGGTGAGTAGAAAGAATATGTTCTTGAATTTGGGTTTAAAAACCTCCAGGGGTCTGATAACGTGATCAGTTATAAACTTTGTAATTATCTTTGCGGTGCTAGATGTTGTTCCCCCTGTGGTAGAAGTCCTATCTAAGAGTGGATTTAAAACACAATTAAAAGTCCCCAGCCATTATAATTTTATGAGTGTTCAGATTGGGAATGGATGCAAATAAATTTTGTATAAATTCCTTATCATCAACATTAGGTGCATAAACATTTATCAAAATCATTTTACAGTTAGATAAGTCTCCCATGACCATCACATATCTCCCTTCAGGATCCAATACTACATCTGATGCTACAAATGAGACTGTTCTATGTATGAGAATTCCCACACCTCTAGTTTTCTTTGTAAAACTAGAATGGAACATTTGGCCAGTCCAGTCTTTTGCAGCGGAACTGATCCTTGCCTAGTAAGTGGGTCTCCTATAAAAATACTATTTTAGCATTTAGACCTGTTAGGTGAGAGAGTACTTTCTTTCTCTTTAATTCATGATTCAGGCCTTTAACATTCCAGCTCACAAAGTTAACTGTCCCATCATGGAGACATTGATTCTGAGTTTTTGATGTCATTTTATAGTCTTAACTGGAAGTGAGACAGCTTCAGCCTTAATTTCCTATTTCCCAAGAGTTATTGCCATGCAGCCTATTATTACGTTGGTAGTTATAATTATAAAGATTAAAAGGATAGATTAGGTATAGATCAAGCCTGCTCTCTTTCTCTCCCCCTTAACCCCACCCTCCCTTTTTGCCTCCCCACGTGAGGCTAAACCCACTTAACAAAGTCCCGGTCCTCTGACATACCCAGAGACAGAGCACGTCCAAAGCAAAACAAGCTCCCACGCAGTGGCATTTTAGGGTTAAAAAATAGAGATATCTGTTACCAATATAGTCTAAATACTATATGCATAAAATTTAATCATTAACAAACTGCACTTAGAAATATATATAATCTTCAGCAATCTTAGTGTATTAAGATAATACACCCGGATAATAAACCCGGGGAATGGTGTTAGAAAGTGGTCCAGAATAAGCATAATAAGTCTTAATGCAATAATAGCAATAACAATAAACCAAGGGTGTGTCTCGTTTAGGGTAGAGAGAAAATAATTAGATAATAAAAAAAAAAGAAAAACAAAGTAACTAAGCACAATAAAACATAAACAGATAGCGCCCGAGTAATAATAAGTGATAATGAGAATATATAATGATAAAAACCTGTATTTTAAACAAATAGATCAGACAGTAGATTATTAATCCTTGCCATATCATTAACAGCCATGACTCACTATTATGTATCAGAATAGTCCGGGATCAGCTTTCTTAATTCCTTTTCTGCTTCTTCCTTGCTAGCGAAGACATAGAATTGACCCTGCAATTCCACTTTCAGTTTGGCAGGATACAAGAGGCTGTATTTGATATTGGCTTGCTGTAACCGCTGTTTAATGTTGTAGAAGGCTGCGCGTTTAGTAGCTGTTGCTGGAGAGAAATCAGGGAAGATGCGAATGTGGTTATTTTCATATATAATCTCTTACTTGTGTCTGAGGAGTGCCATCACCTCTAGCTTAAATGATAATCTTTCAAAGCGAATAATAAAAGATCTAGGTCTAACGGTATTTGACCTGCTTATGCGATAAGCCGCTGCTATCTCAGAATCTGCTTTAAAGTCCTCTCCAATTATTTTAGAAAAAGGTTCAGCTGCGAATTTCACAGGGTTTGGACTTTCTCGATTCTCAGGCAGACCTTCACTTCTGACATTATTCCTTCTGCTTCCATCTTCCAAAGCTGCCAGTCTGTCTTCGAGATTTTTGCATTCAGAGCTGACAGTTTCTGCTTTCTGTACAGCACTGGCAGCTAAATTTTTGGCTGTTTCAATCGTGAATGTCTCCTTGACATCCTACAGTTGATCAGCAAGCGTGCTCAATTTAACTGAAGTTTCCTGAATGTGCTCTTCAGTTTTACCCAGCATATCTTTAAAGACTTTATTATCCTGCTGCTGCATCTGTCGCAGCTCCTGTTGCAGCTTCTCATTTGCCTTCTCGCTTTTCTTTACGTCCTGTTGCAGCTCCTGTCGCAGCTTCTCATTTGCCTTCTCGCTTTTCTTTATCTCTTGCATGAGCTCAGCGAACATCGCCTTCAGTTCAGACAGATCAATTCTGCTTTCTTGCACCTTGGGTGAAGCGGCAGGCTCTATTGTAGCCGGTGTCCCCGATGTTCCCGGCTCACGTGGAGTAATTGAAACCGCGGACTGCAAGGTCTTTTCCAGTTTCAGGAGATCTTCTCCAATCAGCGAGCTATCGAGACCTGCTTCACTCACGCTCGTACATTCGCTCCCCATTTCGCTCACAGCCGGTGACGATGTAGTGGACCATGGTCCCGAGGAGTCTGGGCTTTCGCCCATCTGATCCGGGTCAGTCTCTGAAAGGCCGTATTTTGAACTAGGGCTTGCTGATCTTAGCTTGGGTGCAGCTTTAGTTTTCGGTTCTTTTGGACCCCCTTTCTTGTTGGCCATGTTTATATATGCTTACATATACTGTAGCAGTGCCCCTCAGGTTGGATAAATACAGGATATCTCAGGATAATAATCAGATAATATGAAAAATAACACCGCTGCTAGCGGAGCTCCACTTCAGACATCCATCTCTTGCAATGGACAAGACCAAAAACCAAGGAGTCTATTCATTTTTTTACTTTTAAGATTTCTCACTTAACACTAGAATTACCAGAGCCTACGAGAAAACTCATAAATCCGGCCCACCTTAAATACGTTTGTACCTCTCTGTCAGCGTCTTTTTCCTGTTAATGTGCCGATTAAGACAAGCAGCAAGCAGATCATTCAGAGGCCTCTGATCTGACTCTAAGTAACAGCGCCAACGTAAATTCACACCCGATCTGACGTTGTTCGTTTTCACATAATATTGCATTAGTGTGATGATACTTTCTGATTAGTACTATTCATGTGCTTTTTTTTTTTTCACATGTGGGCGAAAGAAATTGCAGACTCGACAGCAGGTGATGTTTTTTACAAGTTCTTGTTTATTCTGCATCAGGAGTCACAGAAAGTGGAGATCCAGAGAGCACAGTCCGTTGCAGCAGGCTGTTCCTCTGAACCCTGAACAATGGCTAGGGGGAACTTTAAATACCCCTCTATCTTATGATTCTGTAAATGATGTAATATCTGAACTAGACATTATCTAAGTTCCCCTTAAAATATACAGGTGCCTTGCACATATGCCCTGCAATCTTATGATCTTTCTTCTTTCCTGAGCCATGTACTTTGAGGAAGTTAGGCATTGGGTAACATATTTTTGTCAGTTCAGTAAATCAAGATTACTTTTTTTACTGGCAGAGCACTGTTATGAAACTTAGTTACCAAATACACAGGGCACAAGGTGCCGAGGAGAACACTCTTCTTCTACACACATCATAAACCATAAGGTGCATACTAATTCTGCGTGAGCAGGAGCACTCAATAAAACTGAATAAAAAAAATAGTGACGGTGAGATATGAAGAAGGCAGATTCAACAGCATTTGTGTTTCAGCTTTAATCCCTCCAGATCAGAGAATGTCCCGTTCCATTGCCTCAAAACACTACTCACATCTACAGTTATTCCCAGTTTCAAATAAAAACTAATAGCATCAGATCCCTAGGGTGGCAGTATGGATTGTGATTGTGAGCGAGAGAATAAAAGTGAAAAAAATGTAACCTTTTCAAGTACAGTATTTTAAATGTACACGGTCTGTTACAGACGCAAACCAAATGTATGTGTGTACTGTATAATATTAACAATAAGAGCAGCTTACTACTGAAAATGGCAAATACTGTATAGGAGGCAGTGGGGATGGAACCAGTGGCCCCTTGATTACAAGTCAGCAAATCTTACCACTACGCCACGAAAGCTGTTGTATCATCCTTGAACCTAGCTGTGAGCAACGCAATCTCACTGAGATTGCACAGGTGGTGAACCAACTGAGGGTAGGCAATGCTGCAGGCATCTGCGTTATCCAGGTAAACTTCTCCAGGCTGGTGGTAAGAATGTCCTCATGGCATTGCAAGCAATCTTTGCTTCCATTTGGGAGATTTGCATCATCCCAACTGACTGGAAACATGACTTGCCATCCCTATCTCGAAAGGGAAGGGTGATCACCTGGATTGCAGTGACTACAGGTTTGACTTTGTGTCGAAAGAGTGGTTGCTCATAGAGTCCCGAATGAGGCACATTGTGAGGCATTGTGAGGGAGCGTCAGTTACGGCACTATGGCCATGTGGCCCGATTCCCCAAGGGTGATCCTCATTGTTGGGGACGCGAGTGGCTGTACCAGGCCAAGGGGTCGCCCACATAACACCTGGCTCCGGCAGATAGAAGGTCAACCTGAGGGGTTGCCAACTGGGATCTTAAACTGTTTCGTCGCGTGGTGGATGCTGCAATGCACTGTACCAGTGCATGCTCTCCAACTTGACTTGACTTATAGTATGACACAAAAAATCTTATAACTAGTAATGATGTGTCTTCTTATCAAAAGAGAGGTGGGCCATCTTGTGGAATGGTAACAAATTGAAGCTCAATGCATTTAAGATCGTGGAAATGAGAAATGATTTCGATTTCCAGTGACAAGTCACTATTTGTCCACCTTTGCAAATTAATGGCGAGGCGGTGTTGGTGGTTTAGTTGTTCAAATTGTTGGGGACTTTTTTTACTAATATGTTAAAATGGAACAAGCATATTACCTCCATCATCAAGACAGCCAAGAAGATATTGATTAAAGTCATTAATATCGTCTTCGTCATTGAAAAAGCGCAAGAATGCTGACGAAAAATGAAAATTCCTGGATAAATGGGAAAATGTATATTTTGTCATGGAGGTCGGAGACAGAGCCCAGTGTGTTGTTTGCTTGCAGTTTATCTTGGTGTTTAAGGAGTACAATATATGTTGACATTAAAATACACTGCATTGAGAACAGTATGGTGCATTGTCTGTCAAACTGTGGGAGAAAAAGGTTCAGCAACTGAAAGCATCAATCACCAAATAGCAAACCTTTTTCTTGAATGTTAGTAAGTCAAGCGAAGATTCTGGAAAAGTGAGTTTTGTCCTCTGTAACATAATAGTAAAATCTTCACAACTGTTCACTGACTACCAATTCATAAAATATTGTTTTATAAAGGCATGTGAAATTATTTGTCCAGACAAAAAGAAACTGTTTGAAGGCATACGTTTGTCTGTAAATACTTTTGCTAACAGAATCACTGAATCAGCTAGTAACATTCATCAGCAACTGACAGCACTTGACGAGAGTACTGTTGTAACAGATACTGTGCTGCGTTCATTTGTGGAGTTGATGAAAACCTAAATGTAAAAAGGCATAACGACTGAGTATAATTTTAAGTTGAATAATTATATGCTTTGCGCATATGGAGCTTGAGTGAATTCTCTGCATTGCTATTTTTCATTCCTTTTCTGATATATTAATTGAGAGATCTTTTTCCCAGTGTCCTCTTGGATCTTTGAAAGGGAGGAACTGTAAAATAATTTTATATATTGCAGAGATGGTGTCTGAGTCCTTGAAATTGTGCAATTTTTTTCCAGCGTGGACGAGGGTGCAAGATAAGGAAAATTGGGCAGGTTCTGTTTAGCAAAGTTCCTAATTTGAAGATAGTGAAAGAAATGTGTAGCTGGAATGTTAAATTTATATTGTAATTGTTCATAGGATGCAAAGACGTTGTCTATATAAAGATCTCTAAACAAGTTAATCCCAAATTTTTTCCAGATATTAAAAATTGCGTATGTTTGCGAAGATTGAAAGAGGTGGTTCTCTTGCAGAGGTGCCACTGATAAAAGATTCTCCATCTTAAAATGCCTACTACATTGTTTCCATATTCTGAGTGAGTGAAGCACAATTGGGTTATTAGTATACTGCCGATAACTTGCATTTATTGGGGCACAGAGCAGGGAAAATAAAGAAGTACAGAGGATATTGTGGACCAGGCCTGTGTATATTCATCTATTTGTGTCCAGGTTTTTATAGCTTATATGTTTGCTGCCCAGTAATAAAACTGGAAGTTAGGTACAGCCATGCCACCTTCTGCCTTTTGTCTTTGTAGGGTCGCTCTTTTGATACGTGGATGTTTTGAGTTCCAAATAAATGAGTTCACTGCTGAATCTAATTGCTTAAAAAATGATGTATTGATGTATATTGGAATGTTTTGAAATAAAAAAGGAACTTAGGAAGGATATTCATCTTAACAGTGTTTATTCTTCCAGCTAGAGTGAGATGAAGGATTGACCATCTATGCAAGTCTTGCTTAATTTTTTCCATGCAGACTGCAAAATTTTGTTGATAAAGAGCTTTATGTTTACTTGTGATGTTTACCCCAAGGTATTTAAACTGTTCTACAATGATTAAAGGTAGGGTGTCTAATCTAATATTATATGCTTGTATTGCCAGTGGTTCAATGGCAATTGCAAACAACAGCGGTGACAAGGGGCATCCTTGTCTGGTACCACGTTCTAGTTTAAAGTAGTCTGAACAAATGTTGTTGATACAAACTGAAGCTTCTGGATTGGTATACAGTAGTTTGATCCATGCACAAATGTTCGGGCCAAACCCAAATTTCTCTAAATTTCTTTTTCCCCCTAGTAAAAATGTGTTTCCATTCAATCATGTCAAATGCTTTTTCTGCATCCAATGATGATAATATTTCTGGGGTGTTTGACTTAGTTGGTGAGTATATTACATTAAATAGGCATCGAAGATTTGAAGATAAGTCTCGACCCTTGATAAATCCAGTTTGATCTTGTGATATTACCAAAGGGAGCACTTTCTCCATCCTTCTAGCTATGACTTTTGAGAGTATTTTAACATCATTATTCAAAAGTGAAATTGGTCTGTATGATGCACATTGTAATAAGTCCTTATTTTGTTTAGGAAAAACTGTGATTAATGCTTCGCGAAAAGTTTGAGGAAGAGTTTGTCTCTGCCTTCTGTAAATGTTGCTAATAGGAGGGGAGCTAGCTGAGCGGAGAATTTCTTATAAAATTCTGCAGGGTAGCCATCAGGGCCTGCTGCTTTCCCGCCTTGTAGTAACTTTATAGCATCTAATAATTCTGATAACACCAGAGGTTTATCGAGTTCCTCTGCACTAAAAGTGTCTATTTGTGGTATCTGTAATGTATCCAGAAATGCATTAGATTGTGTGTTGTCTTCTTTAAACTCAGTAGAATATAAGGATTTATAGTAGTCTTTAAATGTTTAAATTATATTTCTGTGGTCGATGATTTTGTCTCCATTCGTGTTGGTGATTACAGGGATTGCATTGCGGATTTCTTGCTTGTACATTTGTTGAGCTAAAAGCTTATTAGCTTTCTCTCCGTGTTCATAGTAATGATGTCTGGATTTTTAAATTAGCTGTTGAGTTTCTTCAGTTATCAAGTGGTTTAGTTCTGAATGCAGAGCCTGCCTTTTCCTATGTAGAACCTCACTTGGAAGCCTGGCATGTTCTTCATCTATTCTAGTAATTTCACTTCTTAGCTCTGCTACTTTCTTGGTTTGTAATTTATTTCTGTGGGAAAGATATGAGATAATCTGTCCTCTTACGAAGGCCTTAAGAGTTTTTCTGCAGAAATTTCTGAGGATGTATTTGTCTCTAGGAAGAAACTGACTTGTTTGAATATAAATTCTGTAAAATTCTCGTCTGCTTATAGAAGCGGGTTGAGACGCCATCTGCGAGGTGAGTGTGTGGGGCATAGTAGCTTTAGCTCCAAGATCAGAGAGGCATGGCCAGAAATAACAATAGCATCTTATTTGCAAGATTTAATCATAGGCAAGAAATTATTATCTATAAAGAAATAATCAATTCTTGAGTAGCACTGATGTACTGGTGAGTAGAAAGACTATGTTCTTGAGTTTGGGTTTAAAAACCTCTAGGGGTCTGATAACTTGTGATCAGTTATAAACTTTGTAATTATCTTTGCAGTGTTAGATGTCATCCCCCTTGTGATAGAAGTCCTATCTAAGAGTGGATTTAAAACATAATTAAAGTCTTAATGCAATAATAACAATAAACCAAGGGTATGATGTTAAACAGTTTCCTTTAGGGTAGAGAAAAAATAAATAAATAAGATAAAAAAAAAATTAATAAAAAAAAAACAAGAATTAAGCACTAACGTCTATAACTGTATTTAAAACATAAACAGATAGCGTCTGAGTAATAAAGAGGATATATAATGATAAAAACCTGTATCTTAACAAATAGATCAGGCAGTCAGTTATTTATCCTTGCCATGTCATGACAGGCTACAACTCACTATTGTGTTTCAGAATAGTGTCGGGATCAGCTTTCTTAATTCCTTTTCTGATTCTTCCTTGCTGGCAAAGACATAAAATTGACCATGCAATTCCACTTTCAGTTTGGCAGGATACTAGAGGTTGTATTTGACATTGGCTTGCCGTAACCGCTGTTTAATGTTATAGAAGGCTGCACGTTTAATAGCTGTTGCTGGAGAGAAATCAGGGAAGATACGAATGTGGTTATTTTCATATATAATCTCTTGCTTGTGTCTGAGGAGTGCCATCACCTCTAGCTTAAATAATAATCTCGGCGAATAATAAAAGATCTAGGTCTAACGGTATTTGATCCGCGTACGCGATAAGCTGCTGCTATCTCAGAATCTGCTTTAAAGTCCTCTCCAATTATTTTAGAAAATAGTTCAGCTGCGAATTTCACTAGGTTTGGACTTTCTTGATTCTCAGGTAGACCTTCGATTCTAATATTATTCCTTATGCTTCCATCTTCCAAAGCAGCAAGTCTGTCTCAGGGTTTTTTGCATTTGGAGTTAGCAGTTGTTGCTTTTTCTTCAGCACTGGCAGCTAGATTTTCTGCTGATTCAATCCGAATAGTGAATGTCTCCTTGACATCCTCCAGTTGATCAGCAAGTGTGCTCAGTTTAGACGAGGTTTCCTGAATGTGCTCTTCAATTTTAACCACCATATCTTTAAAGACTGCCTCAAAGCAAATACATATGCGTTCCTCCAAGTCTTTATTGTTCTGCTGCCACATCTGTCGCAGCTCCTTTTGCAGCTCCTATCGCAGCTTCTCATTTGCTTTTTCCCCTTGCCATCTCATTTGCCTTCTCGCTTTATCTTTCTTTATCTCTTGCTTGAGCTCAGCGATCATCACCTTCAGTTCAGACAGATCATTTCTGCTTTCATGCACCATAGGTGAGGCTGTGGGCTCTATTGCAGCTGGAGTTCCCGGCTCGCGTAAAGTAGTTGAAAGCGCGGACTGCAAGGCCTTTTCCAGTTTCAGATGATCTTCCTTAATCAGCGAGCTATTGTTAACTGCATCACTTACACTCGTACATTAGCTCCTCATTTCTCTCTTAGCCGGAGATGATGTAGTGGACCGTGGTCCCGAGGAGTCTGGGCTTTCGCCCATCTGATCCAGGTCAGTCTCTGAAAGGCCGTATCTTGAGCTTGAACTTGGGCTTGCGATCTTAGCTTGGATGCAGCTTTAGTTTCCATTTCTTTCTGAACCCCTTGCTTGTTGGCCATGGTTATATATGCTTGGATGGTTGGATAAATACAGGATATCTCAGCATAATAAGAAGATAATAAAGACGTCCATATCTCGCAACGGACCAGACCAAAAAAAAAATCTTTATTTACATATTAATTAATCTATTTACTTATTTTTACTAGATTTAAGTTTTACTCTGCTAGCCATGCTCTCTTTGTCAAGAATGGGGGTTGATTTGTTTTCAATCCCATTTTTGTAAAAATGTATTTATTTGTATGGAATATTGTGTGATTATAATTAAATCAATAAAATTATTAAAAACAAATTTGCAGTTTAACTTAACTTGCATGACCATTCAGGATGATGCAATTATTAATGTGGGAGTTGAAAAAGAAGTTTTTAACTTGGTTAATTAATTATCAGTTTTGCCTTCAGCAAGACTGGTAATCCAATAATTCAGCAAGCTGCCACTTTGCTTTACATTTCTCTTAGTAGGAGGCGGGTCTTTGGCCTCTATACTTGTGTCACGGTAACTGAACCACACTCATTTTAGAAACAGAATAATACAATTTATTGATAAACACATGGATTATAGAGGTTTGATAAATGCATGCATATATTGGCATATAAGACTAGATGCAAATTAGACAGACAAGCATATAACATAAAGACTGGCTATTTACTTGTATTTAGAGTTCTACTTTATCTTGATAAACTGTAAATAGTTTATGATACCAAGTCTTTAATCCATTCCCAGAGTCCCGATTACCGGACATTTTTCATTCCCGCATTCCCAGAAATGAAACTGCTGTAATTCCTGGGAAACCAGGAATAGCCAAGCTCGCATATAAGGCCTGTAAAAATTGATCAAGAAGAGTTATAGAAAAATATAAAATAATTAAGTGGCATGGTTTTTTGGCCCACAGTGTAGTGTGTTGCCGATTAATTCAGTCAACAACAGACCAGCAGCAGTCGTCAGTCTGCCAGCTCCCACTAAGACTGAGCACAGTGGACTGTGAGGAGTCTGTACTCTGCAGCTCATGAATGCCGGGACGGGGCATACTTCATTGACGTCTGTCAGACATCAGCTTTGAACAGCAACTTGAAATTGCAATGCATCAGTCTGTTGCATCCGCATTATCTGTGCCAAGAAATTTGCCATCACAGAATGATGACACGAAACCCGATGCATCAGTAAAAGCTGAAATGGCGGTGTTTCAGAGAAATGGCAAATGTGGGTGTTGTTTAGAACAAGTGTATCAGTATCTGATCAGGTAGATCGCGTTGCATTCAAAAAATTTTTTTTAAATGTTAGTCTATCATTTATCCTCCCTATGGCATTTGCCACTTGATTGACATAGAGGGCGGCCAGTCTGAGATCTCTTTTCTTCTAACACACTGGTCATCCCACATGCACCCATACAATCAGATTGTGATTCTAACTACGAATGCCATGAATGTAATTACCCTGATCTACTGTACATGCTGTCAAATAAACGAACCACATGCTGTGGCATCGCCTCTGACACTGACTTTCGAGAGTCGATTCCCGAGGGGGGGGGTGCAGTGAGTGTGTACACCTGATGAGCCTAGAACCACCCATACAATCAGATTGTGATTCAGACTATGAATGCCATTAATGTAATTACCCCGATCTACATGTTGTCAAATAAACGAACTACACGCCATGGCGCAACGTAAAGAGGCTTCGTCGCTGACGTCTGAGGTTTGATTGCCATGAGGGGTGCAGTGAGTGTGTACGCCTGATGAGCCCAGAATTAGGGCGAAACACGTGTCACATACTCTTTGCATTATTTGACAGTAAGACTATGCTATACAGTATATATATATATATATATATATATATATATATATGAGCATTTTAATGTAGGTAGATCATTTTGACCTGGTCATTTTAAAAGTAGCTCGCAAGCCGAAAAAGTGTGGGCACCCCTGAACTAGATACATTTACTTATATGACAGCATGAACTGCTTGTAGATAAGGTTAGTCTTTTATTGGTGTCAACATATTTCAGTAGTTTTATTAAAAATAAGTGTTGGTCGTTCTAAAACCGTTCATATGTGAGATGCCCATGCACTGTGTCATCCCCGGGAGCCTGGGATTCCCGGGAATAGATAAACCTGTCTGGGAATAGATTCCCTAGACATTGCCAATAGTCATGACTGGATGAGCTGTGCAAATGAGGACAAACACACACTGCAAGGGGATGGTGCAAAGTGCTCAGTACTTTTATTAAAACAATTCTTCCAAGTGTCCAAACAAAACAGTCAGAACTACTGCAGGGCAGCACGGTGGCGCAGTGGTAGCACTGCTGCCTCGCAGTTAGGAGACCCGGTTTCGCTTCCCGGGTCCTCCCTGCGTGGAGTTTGCATGGTCTCCCTGTGTCTGCGTGGGTTTCCTCCGGGCGCTCCGGTTTCCTCCCACAGTCCAAAGACATGCAAGATAGGTGGATTGGCGATTCTAAATTGGCCCTAGTGTGTGCTTGCTGTGTGGGTGTGTTTCTTTGTGTCCTGCGGTGGGTTCTCACCCTGCCCGGGATTTGGATTCCTGCCTTGTGCCCTGTGTTGGCTGGGATTATCTCCAGCAGAGCCCCGTGACCCTGTGTTCAGATTCAGTGGTTTGGAAAATGGATTGATGGAAGAACTACTGAACCTTTTCCTCTCTTTAGCTCCTTTTAATCCCCACAAACGACAGCCTGTTCTATGTCTTTGTTTAAAGATATTAAACTTTACTTTGTCAATGTTTGTTTTCTTAACTTTGTACCTTATTTATTACATCCTTACTTTGAAATTCTCCAGTTACACCTTATAAATTCCTTCCTATTAATGAGCTCTTATGCTGTCACCTTCTTAATTATGCTTTCCTGACTGCCAAGGACTATTTTTTCAAGTAAATTCTTTTACAGTCTGCTTCCTTCATGCTTACTGATATCAGCCACATATATTTCCGTGTTAACTTGTCTGTTTCTATTGCTACCTTTGCCTGATTAGCACTCTAAAGCTAGATGTCTGGTTATGTACTATGCAGCCACTCTCTTAACCACTTTGAAGTCAGCTGCTTACCTGTTCTTAAAATAAACGCTTTCTTCCTAAGAAATAAGTGTGCATGTCCTTGCTTCCTAATAACCCTAAAGCAGTACTTTTCAAATGCTAAATGTTGTTCTATTCAATTATCCTTTATATTCCTTATCTCCTTCCCACTAAAGGGTTACTTTCAGCTACAACTTCCTGAACTGGTACAACTCTCCTTCCTCGCCAACAGTAGTTTTGAATACAAATAGCAAGAGCAAATAAGAAGTGACTTCCCAAATTCTTCCCCAAACACTTGGCTACTTTTTCTTCTCTGTGGGTTACAAAAGCAAAAAAGCCTATTTTGAGGAGAAAAGGCTGTAAATATTTAACGACAAAGGACAGTAGCACCACCCACTTCATGCTTCTTCCAATTCAAGAATGTAAGAATGGAGTCAGCACATCTCAGTCTCCAATCAGCAGTCAGAGCACCTTACAGAGTAGTCTTAGTACAAACTGGATTCCAAAAAAGTTGGGACACTAAACAAATTGTGAATAAAAACTGAATGCAATGATGTGAAGATGGCAAATGTCAATATTTTATTTGTAATAGAACGTAGATGACAGATCAAACGTTTAATCTGAGTAAATGTCTCATTTTAAAGGAAAAATATGTTGATTCAAAAACAAATCCCAAAAAAGTTGGGACAAGTAGCAATAAGAGGCTGGAAAAAGTAAATTTGAGCATAACAAAGAGCTGGAAGACCAATAAACACTAATTAGGTCAATTGGCAACATGATTGGGTATAAAAAGAGCTTCTCGGAGTGGCAGTGTCTCTCAGAAGCCAAGATGGGTAGAGGATCACCAATTCCCACAATGTTGCGCATAAAGATAGTGGAGCAATATCAGAAAGGTGTTACCCAGCGAAAAATTGCAAAGACTTTGCATTTATCATCATCAACTGTGCATAACATCATCCGAAGATTCTGAGAATCTGGAACAATCTCTGTGCGTAAGGGTCAAGGCCGTAAAACCATACTGGATGCCCGTGATCTCCGGGCCCTTAAACGACACTGCATCACAAACAGGAATGCTACTGTAAAGGAAATCACAGAATGGGCTCAGGAATACTTCCAGAAACCATTGTCAGTGAACACAATCCACCGTGCCATCCGCCGTTGCCAGCTGAAACTCTACAGTGCAAAGAAGAAGCCATTTCTAATCAAGATCCACAAGCTCAGGCGTTGTCACTGGGCCAGGGATCATTTAAAATGGAGTGTGGCAAAATGGAAGACTGTTCTGTGGTCAGACGAGTCATGATTCGAAGTTCTTTTTGGAAATCTGGGACGCCATGTCATCCGGACCAAAGAGGACAAGGACAACCCAAGTTGTTATCAACGCTCAGTTCAGAAGCTTGCATCTCTGATGGTATGGGGTTGCATGAGTGCGTGTGGCATGGGCAGCTTGCATGTCTGGAAAGGCACCATCAATGCAGAAAAATATATCCAGGTTCTAGAACAACATATGCTCCCATCCAGACGTCATCTCTTTCAGGGAAGACCCTGCATTTTTCAACAAGATAATGCCAGACCACATTCTGCATCAATCACAACATCATGGCTGCGTAGGGAGAAGGATCCGGGTACTGAAATGGCCAGTCTGCAGTCCAGATCTTTCACCTATAGAGAACATTTGGCGCATCATAAAGAGGAAGGTGCGACAAAGAAGGCCCAAGACGATTGAACAGTTAGAGGCCTGTATTAGACAAGAATGGGAGAGCATTCCTATTTCTAAACTTGAGAAACTGGTCTCCTCGGGCCCAGACGTCTGTTGAGTGTTGTAAGAAGAAGGGGAGATGCCACACAGTGGTGAAAATGGCCTTGTCCCAACTTTTTTGGGATTTGTTGACACCATTAAATTCTGAATCAACATATTTTTCCCTTAAAATGATACATTTTCTCAGTTTAAACTTTTGTTCCGTGATTTATGTTCTATTCTGAATAAAATATTAGAAGTTGGCACCTCCACATCATTGCATTCAGTTTTTATTCACGATTTGTATAGTGTCCCAACTTTTTTGGAATCCTTTGGAATTTTTTAAATACAAATTATGCAAAGAAATTTCAAGATGTACCATAACCTTTTGTAGTTTTAAAAAGAAAAATCAGGAATACGTGGGCTTTTGTTTGGTTTGCACCATATATATATGCTCCTGTGCAGTAGACAAAAAATATATGATTTATGTGAGTTTTCTATTATTCCTCGCAGTGCCTGTGCTGTCTCTTTGGCCAGATTGCCAAGGTAATAAGTGGTTTGTGTATTGTTGTCTTATTATAGCATTGTATCCCATTGAATTTTCGTTGAAACTTTTTTGGTTACATTCCCTTTTCTTAGCCTAGACTGACATTTACTGTCTGTTGGGTTAAAGTTATTTGCCTTGAATTTTTACATGGACATCAGGATCCTGTTATATGTTTTTAAGTTTGTGTATGATAATAAGGTCCAGATAATAAGATCTGCAGGGGTTCCAAGGCCAAAAGACCATACAGACCCACAGGCATTCTATCTAACAAAAGTGTCCCTAAATCATTCCTCATTGTTTCCAGGCTTCGACTTAGAGGATTCAATACAGTCAGTCATGTGAACAAGTGGGGCACTTGCCTTCATTCCAGTATCACAGGTGGCTGCATAGTGCTTTGGTCAATAAATCAATCAATCAACATTTATTTATATAGCACATTTTCATACAAAAAAATGTAGCTCAAAGTGCTTTACAAAATTAATAGAAAAATAGAAGACACAATAAAAAATAAACATAAGTCAACATTAATTAACATAGCATAAGTAAGGTCCGATGAGGTGCAAAGAACTGGAAAAGAAAGAAATGAAAAGTAGAAAAGATCTCAAATTACTAAAGAATATGATAATTACATGCCTGTGTAGTTTACTAAGAGTACATCTAAAATGTAGCTACAAAAAAGCCCACTCACCAATTCTTTTTAGCTTGGCTCTTAGAATTTTATGCAGACCACCATTAGAAGATCTAAGGTAACGACTTGGAATATTAAGATGACAGGCACTCCAAAATATAAAAAGTGGCAAGATTATTTAGGACCTTACACACCATTAGTTTTATTTTAAGGTCAATTCTAAGTGACATGGGTGACCAATGTAATGACGCTGAAACTGATTAGATATAATCTTTTTTTTTTTCTAGAGTTTTGCGGCTGCATTCTGCACTAATTGCAACCAATTGATGTTTTTCTTTGGTAGTCCTATGAGGAGTGCATTACAGTAATCTCTAGTAGAGTAAAACAAAAGTGTGGAAGAATTTCTCAGCATCTTGTAATGTTTGTTATAAGAGGTCTAACTTTTTCAATGTTCCATAAGTGACAAAATTTGTAAAGGTTTGGGTCCACGATTACCCCTAAGTTCTTTTACTATGCCATGACTTTTGACATTTTTGCCCACTACTAAGATTTCTGTTTTTTTTCTTATTTCATTGAAGAAAGTTACTACTCATCCTTTCGGAAATATTATTAAAACCTTGGATCAGAGAGCAATGAGCATCAGGGTCATTAGTGGCTTTAGATAAATACAGTCATGTGTTGTCTGTATAGCAGTAGGGTTCACTTTGTGTTCTGAGACAATCTTGACTAATGGAAGCTTGAAGATTGTAAAAAGCAACAAGCCCAGAATTGATCATTGTGGTACACAATATACAATATCAATATACAATATCATGTACCTTCGAAGTACAATCACCACAACTAACAAAGGTTTTTCTACCTGTTAAATAGACCTGAAAACTAATGTAAGACACTGCCCGAGAGGCCCACCCATTGCCTAAGGTGATTTATATGAATTACTGAGTTCTATGGTGTCAATTACTGCACTAAATTCTAAGAGAGCAAGAACAAATATATGGCCTTTATCCTCATTAACCCGCACATTATCTATTACTTTAACCAGTGCAGTTTCTATTCTATGATTTGTTCTAAAACTTGACTGGAATTTATCAAAAATAGATTGTTTATTCAAGTAATCATTTCACTTCTTAAAAACTGTTTTTTCTGAAATTTTACTTAAGGAAGGCAGGTAAGAAATAGGTCTAAAGTTGTCTAGGACAGAAAAGCCTAGATTATTTTTGTTGAGTTGGTCTTTAACAACTGTAGTCTCTAGACAGTCGGAGAAGACCCTTTATCTAATGATGAGTTCACTATGTCAAGCACACTAACAATAAGTACTTTGAAGACTTCTTTGAAAAAGGCTGTACTGGGTGGAGATCACAACTGAATGGTTTCCTTTAGAGAGATAGTGTGCACCCCTAAGGTGGCGCGGGAGGAGATTCCAGACCAGACAGGTAGGAATAGGTGGGTCACGGTCACAAAGCGTAAGGTAAAGGGTGCACACTGTCCGGGGGCATCAACCCCAGAATTAGAAGTGTCTAACCGTTATCATGTCCTGGCGGAGCTGGACGGTGACTCTGATAATTCTGAGGTGGTAGGCAGGGTTGAGGAGCCCGAACGGGCCACCTCAAAACCAGTTCCCAAAAAGAGAGAGGTAGTGATAGTTGGGGACTCAATCATTAGGGGATTGAAGCACAGGTGTGCTCCAGAGAGAGAGTCTCGACGGTGTGCTGCCTTCCGGGAGCACAGGTGGGAGACTTCCCTGGAAGGGTGGATAGGCTCTTGGCCAGAGCGGGGGTGGATCCAGTTGTCATTGTCCACGTTGGAACAAATGACATACATAAGGGTAGTCTGTCAGTTCTGCGATCCAAATTCAAAGAGTTAGGTACCAAGCTGAGGAGCAGAACTGACAAGGTAGTCTTCTCCGAAGTTCTGCCTGTGCCACGCGCCAGTCCAGGTAAGATTGAGGAGATTAGAAGGCTTAACGCGTGGCTCAAATCTTGGTGCAGGGTAGAAGGGTATAGGTTTATGGGGCATTGGGACTCCTTTTGGAACAGATGGGACCTGTTCCACCGTGACGGGTTACATCTGAACCGGAGGGGCACCAATGTATTGGGGAGGCGTATGTGTAGGCTAGTCGAGGATTGTTTAAACTAGGGAATGGGGGCAGGGAGTTTAGGACAGGCCAGATTTAGATCTATACATGGAAGAACAAACAATGGTGTAGAAATAAAAATGCATAGTAATGTAAATTTTAAGCAAACACGTAAAGATAGAAGGATTAACACATTAAAAATAGCTTGCCTTAATGCTAGAAGTATCAAAAATAAGGTAAGTGAGTTGGAGTTGTATGTAGCAGAGCATAATTATGATATTATAGCAATAACGGAAACCTGGCTAAATAACAAAGATGGGGATGAGTGTAACATAGAGGGATACACATTTTTAGGAAGGATAGACAGAACAGAAAAGGAGGTGGGGTTGCTGTTTATGCCAAACAGGAATTAAATGTAAGTCATCTTCAGTTGGATGATGAGCCCCATCTTAGTGAGGACATGTGGCTTCGCCTGGAAAATATTAGGGAAAAGGTCTCATTTTAGGAGTGTGTTATAGACCACCCAATTCAGACAGTAATTTCAACACACATCTTTTTAGTAATATCAAAAGGCAAGTTTACAGGGGATATTATAGTCATGGGGACTTTAATTATCCAAATATTAACTGGGATAACCTTACAGATGGAGGAGCACAAGAGCAGGAGTTTTTAGAAGTAATCAGCGACTGTTTTTAACACAGCATGTTAAAGCACCAACAAGGGGTGAAGCCTGTCTGGATTTAGTATTCTGTAATAATCAGGATAGAATTGAGGGTGTAGAGGTGATTGAACCACTAGGGTCAAGTGACCATAATGTAATACAATTCTCAGTATTTTGTAAGAGTACAGATGCAAAGACTAAAATTGTTAAGTTGAACTTTAGTAGGGCTAATTTTGAGCAGATGCGACAAAGTCTAAGTAGGATAGACTGGGATAAGCTTTTAAATGTGGAGACAGTCGAGGAGCAGTGGAACAGGTTTAAAATGTTTTACATGTAATGCAGGACAGATACATACCTAAATTTGGAAGTAATAGGAAACTAAAAAAGACTCCACGATGGATTAATAAAGATTTAAAAAAGAAGTTGCAAAGGAAAAACTGCTGTATAAGGCATATAAGACTAATGACTGCAAAGAGAACCGTAGCGTATGAGAACATGAGGGCAACCATTAAGAAGGATATCAGAGAGGCTAAAAGACAGTTGGAGAGGAATATAGCAGATAAGGCGAAAGAAGACCCCAAGAGATTCTTTCAGTATTTTAGTAGTAAAAGAACAGTTAAGGAGGAGGTCAAGTTCATCAGGAATAGTAAAGGGAATTAAAAGATACAGACAATGAAATAGCAGATGCCCTAAACTTACATTTTTCTGAGGTGTTTACAAGTGAGCAAGTGGATAACCTGCCAGAGGTAAACGCAACTACTAAGGAGGTACTGAGGGATTTGGAAATTGTAGAGGGAGAAGTGCTGCTCAGATTAAATAAGATGAAATCAAACAAATCACCAGGCCCAGATAATATTTATCCTCGTGTTCTTAAGGAGGCTAGTGAGTACATATATAAACCCTTGACACATATTTTTAGGAAGTCACTGTGCACTGGAGAGATTCCAAAGGACTGGAAAATGGCAAATATCATCCCATTATATAAAAAGGGTGACAGGGCAGATCCAAGCAACTATAGGCCAGTAAGCTTAACAAGCATCACAGGAAAATTAATGGAAGGAATTATTAAGGATAAGATTGAGCAACACATGACAAGGACAGGAGTTATTCTGAACAGTCAGCATGGGTTCAGAAGAGGGAGGTCGTGTTTTACTAACATGTTGGAATTCTATGAGGAGGCAACAAAAGGATACGATCAAAGTGGAGCTTATGATATTATTTATCTGGACTTTCAGAAAGCATTTGATAAGGTGCCACATGAGAGGTTGGGCATCAAGTTAAAAGAAGTGGGAGTTCAGGGTGATGTTTTTAGATGGGTGCAGAATTGGCTCAGACACAGGAAGCAGAGGGTGATGGTGCGAGGAACCTCATCAGAACTGGCGATGTTAAGAGTGGTGTTCCACAGGGGTCAGTGCTAGGGCCGCTGCTATTTTTAATATATATAAATGATTTAGATAGGAATATAAGTAACAAGCTGGTTAAGTTTGCAGATGATACCAAGATAGGTGGATTAGCAGATAATTTGGAATCCGTTATATCATTACAGAAGGACTTGGATAGCATACAGGCTTGGGCAGATTTGTGGCAGATGAAATTTAATGTCAGTAAATGTAAAGTATTACACATAGGAAGTAAAAATATTAGGTTTGAATACACAATGGGCGGTCGGAAAATCGAGAGTACACCTTATGAGAAGGATTTAGGAGTCATAGTGGACTCCAAGCTATCAACTTCCCAACAGTGTTCAGAAGCCATTAAGAAGGCTAACAGAATGTTAGGTTATATAGCACGATCTGTGGAGTACAAGTCCAAGGAGGTTATGCTCAACCTTTATAATGCACTGGTGAGGCCTCATCTTGAGTACTGTGTGCAGTTTTGGTCTCCAGGCTACAAAAAGGACATAGCAGCACTAGAAAAGGTCCAGAGAAGAGCGACTAGGCTGATTCCAGGTCTACAGGGGTTGAATTATGAGGAAAGATTAAAAGAGCTGAGCCTTTACAGTTTAAGCAAAAGAAGATTAAGAAGTGACATGATTGAAGTGTTTAAAATTATGAAGGGAATTAGTACAGTGGATCGAGACTTGTATTTTAAAATGAGCTCATCAAGAACACGGGGACACAGTTGGAAACTTGTTAAGGGTAAATTTCGCACAAACATTAGGAAGTTTTTCTTTACACAAAGAACGATAGACACTTGGAATAAGCTACCAAGTAGTGTGGTAGACAGTAAGACGTTAGGGACTTTCAAAACTCGACTTGATGTTTTCTTGGAGGAAACAAGTGGATAGGACTGGCGAGCTTTGTTGGGCTGAATGGCCTGTTCTCGTCTAGATTGTTCTAATGTTCTAATGTTTCAGTTAAGAAATTATTCTATGTAGTTTGGGTAAATCTTATTTCAGTGAAGAAATTTAACTCGCACAAGCTGGGGGTTGAGCAGTATTAACTTTGGGAATAAGGGTATGTATTATATTATTTCTAATATAATTTATTTTGTGTTAAAAATATGTCAAAAGCCTCATAGGTTTCACTAGTAGTTTTTAGGAGGCATTCCACTGAATGAGGCTTTATTATGTTCAGTTAATTGTGCCTTCAGTATTTCATAGTGTTTGGTTTAGCTTTTCTCTATTTATGCTCAGCTCTCCGGCATTTTCTTTTTACATCAGATACTCTTTGTGCCTTCCAAGATATTTTAGTGATGCAGGATTTCGTAACAATTTTTTCAGGGTCTACTATGTCAACTGCTGCCCTTATCTTAGCATTCAAATTTTCCACCTTACTGATTACATTGCTACCTGTAATCAATCACACTGATTGTTTAGAATATTAGCGAACCTTGACACTGCTGATGGGTCAAAAATAACATATTTTAACAATATGCTTATCATTTATTGTAGTTACCAGTATTTCTAGATCAAATAATTTGCAGTAATAGTCAGATATATCGATATACACAATCTACCTCATGTCAACTTTTAATCCTTTTTGAAACAACTAAATCCAGCATTTGTCCTCCCTTATGTGCAGGCTGGATAATGTGCTGACTAAGATCAAAAGAGTATTCAGGTAAAATTCCATTATAACGAATATCTTTACAACAAAATTTCATTACAACAAAGTATTTTAATGATCCCGACAGCTTCCCAATATGACACGAGTCTATAGAAATCTTGTTACTATGAAGTACATTCAGCAGATACTTTCATTATAACGAAATGCACAAAAGACCTTGAAATGCCTGAATGAATCATCCACAGAGCAGTTAGTTCTGTGGCCGCAGCTCAGTTGTGCACAACGATCCCCAAACAGAAACACTGTAATTTTTTTCTTTCTTTGAACTTTCCTCGTACTGTTGTTTTTTTATTTTGCCTTTTTTGTTTCCTGTGGTTTTCAGTGATACCCTTTACTTATTCCTCGTCAACATTTCAAAAACATCCATTGGAATTTAACTCATTGTCACCCTCCTATACAAATGGCAGACACGGAAAAACGATAACAGTTCATATTAGAAAAAAAAAAACTTCAGTTTTTTGAAGCTCTCAATTGCTGCAAAAAGAAAAAAGACGTTGCCACTGAATTGGGAATTTCGTCATTGACACTGCCATCTTTCTTGAAAGACAGAGCAAAAAAAGTAGAAAAATCTCAGGTTGCAAACATATGTGTACTGCTGCATTTGAAGAGTCGAAAAAGCCGTTTTTATGTGGTTCAGTGATACTCGTTTAAGAAACATTCCTATCAATGCGGCACTCATTCAAGAAAATGTGAGGTTTGTAAATTCTCTTGAGACCTCCCCCAACTAGACAGAATGCTGAAGAGCGTCCAGAAGTGCGATCTCCGTGTCTGAACGGGTAATAGGAGGCTCACAGATATGCTGCATATCTCCGCCAAAGTAAACAGAAAAGATCTCGATGGGTGATGCAAGGTTAGGAGCACGTAAATTGTAAATGCAGATACTGTAACAGGATTACTTGATCACTGACCTGGCCACGATCCTGCCTGACTGCTATGTCTGTGTATAGCAGAGTGACAGATCACGCTACAATAAATAACTGTGCCGATCCTGTTTCAAGCTGCATAAAGCTGGTTTTGCTAAAGTAATGAGACTAAACCTCGTGTTTTGGGGTTCAAGACAGGGACTTCTAGCGCGACCCGATCTTTTATGATTTGCTTCTGTGGTGCTTCACTGCAGCAATGTGAACCTCCTATTGCCCTGCCCCAGCAATGGACAAACAATCTTCCACAGACGCTGCAATCGCGCTTCAGGACACACTTCAGCATGTCGTTCCCATTGGGTGGGGAGTGGAGGGGGTCTCAAAAGAGTTCAGAAACCTCACAATATGAAGAAGAAATAATGAATCGGCTCCTCACTGATAACTGTCCCACAACATGCTTCCACATTTAGATAATGTTCGCTTTGAATACCTCCCGCCCAATGGCACAGCAGCGCTTCAGCCATTGGATTTGGGCATTATTCGCACCCTGAAAGTGTATTATCGCAAGGAAATGCTGAGAAAAATTCTCGTCCACATAACTTCTAGACAGGAGGAGATTAAAAGTAACGCGAAATAAGCTATTGAAATGATTGCAAACACCTGGATATAAGTTAAAGAAAGGACTATAGTAACAAATACAGATTCTCATTACAACGAAATATTTATTACAACAAAATATTTTTTAGGTCCCTGGGAGTTCGTTATAATGGAATTTTACCTGTGGTAAGTTCATGAATTCACTTCCTTTTGGGTCACACTGGTTATCCACATGAAAGTTGAAATTGCCTACAATTAGGAACCTGTAATAGTAGTCTCTCTATTATAAAAAAAAAAATCTTGGGAGAAAAAGAGACATGATTGACACTTTAATGTCCCACGAGACAAGTCTTCATGCCAAGCGATGTAACCACATCCGGGGCCAGAAGCCCTGCGAGACAAGAGCTTATGCAAAGAGATTTGGAAAAAATCCCACGTGGTTATATCAGACACATTTGTTGTAGAGAGAAAGAAACCATTGGGAACCAGCGTACCAAATTTCTTGAAGATGGGCCCATAAGTAACACAGACCGTTGGAAAGTTCAATATGGCGGGAGACAGTGGCGCCATATCACCGAAATAAGTATGTACATTGGTTTCGGTTAGCGCAGGGGAGCCACCTACCAAATTTCGTGACGATGGGGCCATAAATAAGAAAGTTCAAAATGGTGGACGTTGTTGACCGTTATGCGTAGAATTTCGAAATGAAACCTGCTTAACTTTTGTAAGTAAGCTGTAGGAATGAGCCTGCCAAACTTCAGCCTTCTACCTGCATGGGAAGTTGGAGAATTAGTGATGTTGGAAAGTTCTGTATGGCGGCCGACAGTGGCGTCATACCACTGAAATAAGTACGTACATCGGTTTCAGTTAGCGCAGGGAAGCCGCCTACCAAATTTCATGAAGATGGGGCCATGAATAAGAAAGTTCAACATGGCGGACGTTGTCAACCGTTATGACCGTTATGCGTAGAATTTCGAAATGAAACCTGCTTAACTTTTGTAAGTACGCTGTAAGGAATACACCTGCCAAATTTCAGCCTTCTACCTACACGGGAAGTTGGAAGTGATGAGTGAGTGTGTGAGTCAGTGAGGGCTTTGCCTTTTATTAGTATAGATACTTAGCCTGAGAATTCCTCAGTAAAATATGCATTAGGTTTTGGACGTCTAATACAGTCAATACAAGAGACTGCGATGCTCCTTGAATAATGAAGATGCGAACGTATCAAAACTAGCATCTTTACAGTTTTATCAGCTGAAGAAAACACTTGCTAAACCACCATATTTTTTACCTTATTGAGCCAAATGAACAGAGTTATAATTTGGAGGTGTTGCTTCAGTTAAAACTGCCACACCATCACAGTTGAGCCACATTTCACTCAATGTAAGAAAGTCTATTTTCTTTTCACTGATAAGAATGTTAATCACTAATATTTAGTAAAACCATATTTAAGGTTACTGCACAGCACTGTTGAAATGAAGTGTTACAGCAGTTTTAAATGGTAATTTAAAATGTTTATGTCTTTTTGTCCAGATGTTTTTATTTAAACTGTGGTCTCTTATTAAAGTTCTAATACTTTATAAATCTATAGGTGAAAATATAATTGTTCACATTTGTAAGGCTTTGTCTGATTTTTTTTTTTTTTGTTACGCAATGATTAGTTTTTATACAGTAGTGCTAACACAACTTACATTTATCTATAGGCAAAGTCACTACAGAATTATCACATCCTAACATGGGATTATAGTGAACATTCGGACCAAAGCTATGTATTCAAGAAAGACAGATTACCTTTTTAGATACTGTCAACAAAGACCCGAGCGTTGAACCTGTTTGGATGCATGCAGTCACATTGGTAAAAAAAAAGGCGTCTCCCAGAAGAGGTCCCAGTTGTCAATGAAGTCAATGTTTCAGCTTTCACAGAAGGTTGTCATCCATATGTTTAAGGCAAGAGTTGACTTTCACCTGATCCATGCAGTGTGGGAAGTGGATCTGACACAGCGATTCTCACAGCTGAGGAATGTGAAGTCCATCTTCGGGAGTTTTGACTATCAAATGTCAATGACATCAGCACGGATTGTAATTGTCCCAAGATTTCTTGTGAACCACATCTTTCTACACCTTTAACTCATGTACCTGGGAAACAAAACACAAACATATACGATCAGGTAATAGTAAGTTTAAGTGGTGTACCATTGAGTCTCCAATAACAATCATATCACCATTGTCTGAAGGCATGGTGGTGGAGCAGAGAGGGTCGAAGAGACTGTGAGTGGCAATGATAGCTCGAGAAAGTGGAGGTTACATGAGCTTGGGCACCTGCTTCCATTGTCAATGTGCCCAAGTTCTGTCATCTAGTACAGGATCCTGAACTAAACTGACTCAGCCCGGGGTACAAGCAGCATAGTGTGGAGCAGAGGTAGCCCAGACACTAACAAAGTCTGTAAGTGGTGAGCATTTTGATACCTGAGATGCTTTAATCTGTATCCATAAAGATAAAATACTTCTGTATTCACAGTATGTGAATTTAACTAAGCTTTACATAGACCTTAAGTTTGTAGTTCCCTAATAATATCATTAAATCCTTAATCAATGTAATCATTAAAATGAAACTCAATAAACATAATGATAGGGTAGTTATGAAGAAGTGTAATAAGTGTCTATATTTTCCATACAGTGAAATGTATAGGAAAACTACTTTCTCCAAGTCAGTCATTAAATGTAGGAGGCACAGAGCTGCTCCATCTCAGCACTGTTTTCTTTCTTGAAAGCTCGTACATGTTCAACTAAATCTAAGTCTCCCAGCTATCCCAGTATACATAGTTGAGGATCTAGTGCAAACGGTCTAAACAAATCCAAATCATATTATGTATTATCTTCTACTGTTAAATTCTGTTCCGTACTTGTACAGTTTTTATTTTTATACTGTATTGTGTAGTTGTTCTGTTTTGTGTATTGTATTATATTGAGCCCATTCTTTTTGACACCCACTGCACGCCCAACCTACCTGGAACTGCCTTTCCCAAGGTTTCTTCCATTTTTCCCTTCAAGGGTTTTTTTTGAGAGTTTTTCCTTGTCTTCTTGGAGAGTCAAGGCTGGGGGTTGTCAAGAAGCAGGGCCTGTTAAAGCCCATTGCAGCACTTCTTGTGTGATTTTGGGCTATACAAAAATAAATTGTATATTTAGCTAGAACATTTTATTCAATAGTTTCATTATTTTTGATCAATATCTGACAAAATCTCAGCATTTCCATAATGTGTAATAAATCACCTGAATATATATGACCTATGGAATCGAAGCACCTTTCATCTCATAAAGTCTCTTGGGCTTGTAATACACTCTATGCAATATAAATATACTGCTTAAAAAATTAAGGAAGCACTTAACCATCACCATTCTTCACCAAGTGAATTAATCATCAGGCATATAAATCTATCCAGTTAGGAAGCATAAGTGATTGTGAATCAACTTCACCTACTTTGGTGCAAATGAAAATGATAACAGGTGCACCAGAGAGGCAACAGCAAGACAATCCCAAAAAGGGAATGATTTTGCAGGTGGTGGCCATATCAGAAACGGATTCCATGAGGGTGGCATGAGGGCCTCACATCCTGTAGTGGGACCTGTGCTCATAACATGCAGCTCAATTGGCATTTGCCAAAGAATACACAATTGGGAGCTCTGCCGTTGGCACCCCATTCTCTTCACAGAAGAGAGCAGGTTCACACTAAGTACTTATAACAGACGTGAAAGAGTCTGGAGATGCCGTGGTGAACCTTATGTAGCCTGCAGCATCATCCAGCATGACCAGTTTGGTGGTGCGTCAGTGATGGTCTGGGGAGGCATGCCTTGGAGGGTCGCACAGACCTCAGTTTGCTCAGGCTAAGGTACCCTGATTGCTGTTAGGTACCGGGATGAAATCCTCCATGTTATTGTCAGACCATACGCTGATGCAGTGAGCCCTAGATTCCTCCTGGTACAGGACAATGCCCGGCCTCCTGTGGCCAGAGTATGTAGGCAATTCCTGGATTGCAAAGGCATTGATGCCATTAACTGGCCTGCGCGTTCCCCAGACCTAAATTCAATTGAGATTCTCTGGGACATGTATCAACGAATCTGATGCCGCCAAGTAGCGCCACAGACTGGCCATGATCCAGGACTGGGAGAACAACCCCAGGACACCATCTGCCATTCTCATCAGAAGCATACCTAGATGTTGTCAGGAATGTAAACAAGCCCGTGGGGTCCACACACATTACGAAGTCACATTATGAGTTGCTGTGCTAAAATTCATGCAAGTTGGATCAGGCTGTGATTTCAGTTTTTGACTTTGATTTTCGGTGTGATGTTTAATCCAACCCTCAGTGGGTTGATGATTTTGGTTTCCATTGACCATTGTTAACATTATTTTGTTCTTATTGAATTACACAATATTACTCATTAAAGATTTTCCGCTTGAATATTCTGTTCATTGAGATCCAATGTATAACTTTAGTGTTCCCTTAATTTTTTTGTGCAGTATAGTTGGGTTTGTTTTTGAGAAGCCCCAAATGAAACTGGTGTTACATTTTCTAAAATGCCCCTCTGTTGATCATCATCCATTTCACCCAGCTGTGTTTCTCATTTCTGTCAGATTTATAGTTGGTGCCTGCTCAGAAACAAATTCAATAAACAAACATAACCCCTCAATATATACCCATTGCTGTCTGAAGATTGTCCTGGAGGTCTAGCATACATAATAGTTCTTGGCACATTTTAACTGTTCTGGATAACCCTAGAATTGTGTGTTGCAGGTATAAATATCTATAGAACATTGTATTGGAATGTGTATACTCTTGTTGTAAATCTTACTAAGATTTTCGAGTTCTATTACTACAGATTTTATGAACTATGTCTCTCCATGTACCTAGCACACCCACCAATTTCTGGTAACAGCTTGTTGTCCCAAGTGGTGTCAATCAAGTAAATCCTGTGATTCCTTGCAGTTGATGTACTTTAAAAAGTTGGAAATTATTCTTAGATTAATTAAATTTACTAGCTTCCAGAATATACAGTATGTAATATTTTCATAATAGAGTTTTTTGGATTCACACACTGCCACTGCCATCCTACCAGATCCTTGGATGGAGCGCCTGAAAAGTATACCCAAGAATTCAGCAGAGCCAGCCCCCAGAATTTTTTCCCTCTCTGAACCCTTTCTACTTTAAATCTAGAATTACCGTTTTTTAAAATCAAATCCTGGAAAAGACTGTTAATCTTATCAAATAACTATATGTGTTGCCTGCCAGGAATTTTCTTAAGCCTGAATTATAGTGCCATCAGTATATAATCTGTATACAATATTTGTAGTTTTTTTTTTTTTAACAAAAGGCTAATATAATTGGCAGGCAGTGTGGTGAAGTGTAGTTAACTTCTCCTGACTATGTTCCATTTGGTAAAAAGAAAAATGTGACCAATTGTATCATAAATGTTGTAAGTTGACTTGGATGAAGTTTTCAAACAAATAATAAGTACTAATAGTATTATCAGGTCACTGGAGCTGTTTATGCTTAAACATGCTTTATACAAATAAGTTGAAATTTCCTGCATTAGATGAACTCCTTCTTTTCCTAGTGACTTGGCCTTTTTTGATGGTCATTACAAAACGCAATTTTACTGGAAGTGTATTCTTTTGAATAAAATGGGTAATCAATGGGAATAATGTAAAATTTAGATTTATATTACTTTTAGATAGCTATGATTTTCATTTGTTTACTGGAAATTCTGGGCGATACCAATAGCCAGTGTATTTTTGTCCATCTTTGCCAATACCAATAAACGATCTCAAAATTTGTTTTCTTTATTTTCTTCAGGTTTTAATGTTTTAGTTATGATGAAAATGTGTTGTGCATTATCAAAGAAACATTAATAGCTTGTGCAGCAGAGATTAACACTTTTTTTTTTTATTAACTTGCTGATTTTTACACTCTTCTTTGCTATAGACCTTAGCAGCCAGTACTTTATTTGGTGGGAAAAAGGAAGATATGGTCCATCTCTATGGCAAAAATACTCTAAGGTCATCTATAAAAATCTGCTTAACATACACATTCTGGGTAATTTAAGCATATCTACGCCACATGCAATTAAATAACATTTCATTTCATATATACAGTAAAGAAAAAAATGAATGCATATTATTTGTGCCATAATCAGACATAAATTAAGTAAAACTAAAGTGAAAGGTAGAATGAGGCCAGTAACCCTGGGTTTAGGTTGGCTTCTTTAAAAGCACAAATGTTAGGTTTTTCTAAACAATTATTTTTCACAGGAAATATTTTCACTTTTTGAAGGGTTTGCTGTATGAAGCTGCTGCTATTGAGCCTGGTAGCATCTGATATATGACCTAATTTTGTTTTGGTAGCACCAGCTGCTAGAACTTCCATGTATAATTCAATTTGGTGGTTCTTCAGAGGGGTAATTAAATACTGTATGTGATATTGAATGATTTCATTCTATAGCCTCCTCTCATTAGAGTAGATAGCATCTCTGCATAACATATGACCATACAGCTGACATACTGCTTTACTAATGATAATTGTCCAGTGAATGAACAACACACTGGTAGCCATCCTGTCAGCAAAACTAGGAAATTCTTTGGTTGTTTTTTTTGTGAGCACAAGTGTGCTTTAAAGGAATGTTTTTCTGCAGCTTAATATCTGCCCCAGTGAACAATGGAAGAAAATTATTAAAATTATTTCGTGAGCTGATAAGGTTGGCAAGCCTGAATTTTAGCGGGTGGCAGTATTGGTTAAAATTTACACAACTGGCTGATGCCGATGTCGTAATTTTTAATGAATATCGGCCGTTAACAATATCATTCCCGATATATCATGCACCTCTATTTATGTTTTTTGTTCACTCATGTATTTCTACAGGTAGTCTCCAGATGCAAATGTATGCGTAAATATTTTCGTGAGCAGAGGGGTGGAGTGTCCCCATTCAAAGTAATCAGACAAGTATATAAATGTAATCATTTTGGACAGCAGAGTGGGGGTCCACTTTCAAAGTCTGTAGATGTGAATGTACTGTATATATTTCAATTGAGTAGCTTGTGGGAAACTCATTAAGTAGGGATTTACAGGAATCAGCGTGTTAGCACCCCTCTTTGATTTTTACGTGTGGACGTACATGTATGTAAAATTTTTGGGAGGGGGAGGGATGATCCCTTTGGTTTTTGCACATGTTCACATAATGGTGTAACACTGATCAGCTGTTATATTGTACTGTATATGATGTACAAAAAGATTAGGTGCTTGTTGTCATTTATCATGTATATAATTGACAAAAAGTTCAGGTATTAGGTGCAATAGATCAGGGGATTAAGCCTGTGAAACCCCTACCCTACCTTCTGACGCCACTGCTTTGGTCCAGGCTTGTCTTGGATGGGAGCACACCACTTCAGCCTCTACTTCTCTCTCCCTTACAGGAACTGTATAGCATTGTTGCCAACCATTTTGCTTTGTATCTTCCTTGACCTTTGCAAATATTCTATTTTCATTTCCATTTCAGACCTTACTATACACACAAAATAAGACACCACTCCTTTTTCACTTGTCCGTCAACCCTGTTGATTAGTGGTGCTTTATTGTTCGTCGATGACTTCTACTCTGCCCTTTATTTGCATTGCACTCACAGTTAAATCAATGATACGTGTTGCTACATAGAGATGAAACAAAAATTGAACGTTTTGGCAATAAACCCGCAAAGTGGGTTTGGTGTAAAAAGAAGGATGGCTATAATGAAAAGAACCTTGTCCCAACTGTGAAATATGGTGGAAGTTTTGCGATGATGTGGGGCTATTGTTTCTCCAATTTATTTCTTGATGAGAGCTTTGTTTTTCTTTGAATGAACTTGTTTCAATTAAAAGTCATATGTTTCTCATTTTTTCAGTGCAAGATGACAGTTCTTCAGTAAACAGTGATTTTTTACTCTTACTTTTTATTCTTACTTACTAATAAGAATAATAATAGTGGAGGGCACTTTATTTTTTTTTCTTTTTAGTTAGAGACAAGCTTTTATGTTTTTGAAAAAAATGTTACCTTTTGATGCCTTGAAAAATAAGAATAAACAGTTTAATGTTAAGATTTTTTAATTAACTCCTTAATATTCATTCCAAAGACTAACTACTATAATGACCAGAATGACAAGCTATAAGTATAATTAAATTATTAGCCCAAGAAATTGTGTTAGTATGGACTTTAATTAAATTTCCAGAATGTACGCAAGAGTTTTGCCACTGACCTTCTATAAGTCTCTGCACATCACTGCTTTCCGGATAGCACAAAACATGTACCTTAGCATAATATTAATAAAAATTGACAAATAAAAAATGTACTGACAAATAAAAAGACACGGGTCAGCTAATATTCTTTTTTCTATAGGTTAAATTCCATTATAGTGAATACCAAATTAACAATATTTTCAGAATAACAAATAATTTTTGTTTGCCCAGACAAACATTCATAGAATATCATTTTAAACAAATCTCGTTTTAATGAAATGTAAATCTCAGTATAACGTTTTTTCGACCAAAAATGGCCTCTGAAGATTAATATGATACAAAAAATACTTAATGCAGCTCCTATATCAGGTTGATGTAGCTTTTTTCAATCAGGTCTTTGAATGCCTATCAGATAGCCTTGGTGTCACAATTACTCCTGAACGTTTAACAGCTGTATTTGGTGCACTCCTAGATGGGCTTACTGTGGAGAGGGACAAACACATCATAATTGCCTTTATTTCACTACTAGCACGTAGACCTGTCTTGATCAATTGGAAGACTCCTACCCCAGCACCTTTAAGTCAGTGGGTAACTAATGTCCTATACTATCTGAAGTTGGAAAAAAACTAATTCTCACTCAGAGGATCTGTTCAAAACTTTTTAAAATATGTCAGGATCTAATCAATAACATTTTAGAATAAGTTTCTATATCGGGGAAAAGGACACCCTTTTTTCCTTCATGCTTTCAAAGATATGCTTTGTTGGCTGGCTCTCCTCTCTTTCTTTTGGGATGGGGTTGAATTTATTATTTGCTTTAAATTAAAATCATTAAAAAATTATCTCTCCCCTTATTTAGCGTTCATCTGACTAAAGCCAGAATGTTCTGTCTTAGAGATTCTTTGAATTTTACATTATTGAAATAGCATTTACTTATATTATCCTTTTGCAAATGTTTACTGATGTAGTGATGTAGCCCCTCATAAACTATAGTGAATATATTAGTTTTGTTTATGTCTACCTGAGGATATTTGGTTTGCCTAAAGACATTTTAAGCTAGTGCTGCTTTCCTGTTTGTTCTTATATTTTCCATTATGCATAGACTACTTATAATTGATTTTACATAATGTAAAAAGAGTGATTATCATGTTTAAAATCACTAGATCTGAAGCTGTAAATAGCGCACTCAAACTAAACATGAACCGTAACTGTCCACAATATTTTTTTTATTTGGTGAGAAGTGGAGATTGATAGAGACAGAGAGAGAGTTGCAGTACACTATTATAATTTTTCAATTGAAAGAAGATAAAAGTCCCGGGCAGTCTTGATAATTGTGGTTGAATGTTTTGTTTCTTGCTCTGATTTTCATGAAAGCATCTACAGTAAAGTCCACAGACTGTGCATTTGTTCTTCTGCACACCATGGGTTGCATACACATTGTCTCCTGCATACCAAGAAAAAATCCTTCTATTTTTGGAGGTGTAGTTTAGGCCCCCTTGCTGATTTTACCTTGGATGTTTAAGCACATGGTTTTGCCACTCCAAAACTGCAAGATAAGCATTTCAAGCAAAGGTATTCAATTGATTAAGATTAAGAAACGAACACACTTTAATGATTCAGTTTTAACATCATTTTAACTCCAGCAACAGTTGACACCCCAAATTGCTCATTTAAAAAATGACTGGTAACAGCAACAAAGAAAGTCACAAGAGCAAGAGACCTCTTATTAATACCATCAATAATAGCAAAAAAGAGTAGGGAAATGACAGGTAAGAGGTAAGGCAGTATTTCCAGTCTTGTCAGTCAGGTAATGTATACAATATAGAAGGCAATTACCAAGAGTACTACTAGATAGGAAGAAATTCTCTTAAACATCAGTCTGCTTTTTAATTCTGCCCTTTTGTTATCTTCTAATATTTAGGACACAGTTTGTTACCAGTTTATTACTCAGATTTACGTCAAGAACTATATAATCATCTTACTAATGGATCTCATTTCTTTGTACTTAATATGCTTTGTTTTGCTATGCCAAGTATTTAATTTTAATTATATTCTACTTGTTTTTATCTGAACTCTATCTTTGTTAATATTGAATTTCATAGAAGAAATTTTTGTTTTAAATCTGTTTTCCAGACTTCATTTTGATGTATTTTATCAGTGATCTCTCTTTTTTAATATCAGTGCTTGGTGAATAAATGCTTGTCTGTATTTTATTCAATAATAAACACACGCAATGTTTAGTATTTCTTACTTTTTATGCAAAGTACAAACAGTATTTACAGTATATAATTATGATGCCCTTTGTTAATCAAAAGTGTATTTTTATTTAAACACACAAACAGCAATGACTCTTGCTTTTATATGCATTGGTCATTGGTAGGTATTAATGTGAAATTTTTGTAAAATTTATTTATGTACATTTTCTATTAAGAGCTTTGGTGTTTTTCAGAAGGATATTTTCGAGGCTGATGTTCACTTTGATACAGAAAATCAAGAGATGTACAAGTACATGTTCTCTAAACACCTTTTCAAGTTGCTCGACTGCCTCCTTGAGTCACATTCCTTCGCAAAAGCATTCAACTCTAATAATGAACAGAGAACAGCACTGTGGAAAGCAGGTATGAGGAGCATATTATATCCATAAGTGGTTTCATACTTGGGCGGCATGGTGGCGCAGTGGTAGCGCTGCTGCCTCGCAGTTAGGAGACCCAGGTTCGCTTCCCAGGTCCTCCCTACGTGGAGTTTGCATGTTCTCCCCGTGTCTGCATGGATTTCCTCCGGGTACTCCGTTTTCCTCCCACAGTCCAAAGACATGCAGGTTAGGTGGATTGGCGATTCTAAAATTGTCCCTAGTGTGTGCTTGGTGTGTGGGTGTCGGTGTGTGTGTCCTGCGGTGGGTTGGCGCCCTGCCCAGGATTGGTTCCTGCCTTGCGCCCTGTGTTGGCTGGGATTGGCTCCAGCAAACCCCCGTTACCCTGTGTTCGGATTCAACGGGTTGGAAAATGGATGGATGGATGGTTTGATACTTGCAGTGGAAAAGTCATTCATTTATTCATTTTTTTAGGCTTCATAGCATTCCACAGATATCAGTTATACAAAGGTTTAATAAAACATTTCTTGAATTTTTCAAAACACAGACTCCTCTCCCACCCTGTATTGTTATTATTTTGTCCCAGGCAATTCACAACATTTGAGATAGAATTAGTTACATTTCTTTTGTTTTCCAGTCGGAACATAGGCAGGTGCAGTTATTTGCTCTTGGTTACACAATGTCAATAAGTGAGCTTTGAATGCACAACATCAGGGAAGAAGTTAATAAACTAAGTGTAGAAGAAAAATGTTTAAGAATTAACATTTATGTATCCAAGAAAGACTAATGCAGTCTGTAGAATAAATGGGATGATTTTCAGCAGCTTAGTTAATTTTAAACAGTAAAATTGCCATTTTGGATTGAAGAGTGGAACCTGAAGGAAATCTGACAGCAAAATAAAATTGTATGTCCAGTTACGTTTGAGTTGAAGGCAAAGGCGCAAATATGTTACCAATGAAGGCTTCACACAGGGTGGGTTGCAGTCCTGGACCCTTTATTCTGAGAATGCTGAGATGAGCACAATAGGCAGTTCAAAGTCTATCAGTCCATATGTAGACAAATTTGAAAGTGCTTTTTTTCTCAGCATTGGTTTTAGTAGTATAAAGGCAGGTTGGCTTTGTAAAAATTATGATTTTGAGATAACTTTTATTTTTTAGGGCAATGTGCCTTTAGAAAATAAATAAGATAGTTCATGCAAAATGAGCATTGCATAGGACAAGTTTACAATTTACAAGTAATTAATATATTGTTTTATGAATACTGTCTTATGGATCATGTGCTAAATGTGCAATATATGTTTGCATATAAATGTACTATGTATTTCAGTAATTCTGAGGTATATGTATGTGTTTGTATATAATTATAAATTGCTGCCAAATGCAATTAACTTAATATTGCTACTGATATTACTTATAGTTACTTGTTTTAAGTGTTTTAAGTATGACCTTCACAAACTAATACCTTTACATTTTTTTGTGCAAATAATGCTATTAATATTTAATAATGCCATGCACACATTCAGAACCATAATGTACTTAGGCATTGGTTTGCTATAGTTTGCCACACAACCCAACTAGCTATAGCAAACAGATTTCCTTTTTGTGTTATTAAAGATCAAGGGTTATTTTTTGATCAACAACTACCGCCCCAATTCTGTTTTAAATAAATATATTTTTAAAAATTTAAAATAAACTCTTAACTTTTCCTAGCTACTTGATAATGCCAGGACAGGTTTAGACCCCTGAATCAGATTTAAATTAGGATTGTTTGTAAAAAGTAATATACTGTTATTTATTTAATTTTATTTTTTTACAGTGATACTTGAATGACATGATTTTCTTATACAAGTCTCCTAGAGTCTTGATTCAGTCATGTCAGAATTTAGATATTTCTGGAAGGGTTGAAAGCATGATTTGCATTTGGGTATGATATAACCACATTGTCCATGAGTTTTAAACCACTAGATTTTTTACTATAACTACAGCAGAGTATACTACATTTCCATTGTACTGTGAAAGTTATTGAAGAGTTGCTGATATGAAGTTGTATTGTGTGAAAAAAAAACTTTTACCTGAGTTATCACTTTTTCTTTTAACAAGGCTCGTAATTGATTAAATAATTTGGTAAAATTCTAACTTTATTTTCATTGACTTTCTCTGTAGCAGGGGGTCTTTAGCTGTTTGACTTATATCAAGGTACATGACGTGTGTTCGTTTTAAGAAACAGAATAATACAATTTATTGATAAACAGAAAGATTTTAGAAATATGATAACTGCATTTATATTGACATAGAAGATAGGACACAAGACCGGTGAAACAGACAAACATATAACACAGAAAAGGCGTTCTGTTTCCTGGCTATTTATGGCTATAGTTTTTTTAGCACAGATAAACAGGTTTACGATACCAAGTCTTTAAAAATGGTGTCTGATAATGTGTGGAGTTGTCCTCCAGGGTCATGCGGAAGACTTTTCCTGTGTTGGAGTGCACTCTTTCTTTTTGCTGTGTTGTTCTTTGTTCGTGGTGTGCTGTGGTTCTGTTTTTCTCAGCTCACTGTTATGTTCTCAGCTGTGTCCTCTGTGACTTCATAGGGAAAAGCATTACTCTTTCTGGCATAATAGCATAGGTGCTGAAGTTCCCATCTTGAAGACCTTGGCATAGTAGAGTGAACTTCAACTTTCCTCAATTTTCATGGTCGTCAAGGAGATAGTGGCTCATCAGTTTTTAGATTTCAGAAGACAGAGAAGAGATGTTTGCATCATGTTATGAAAAAAGGTGTAATCTCTGGTGATTGGATCAAGGTCACCACCAGTTACAGAACTAGTATCTGCCTATAATTATTTTGTCCATCACATACAGGCAGGTTCAGTTTGTGATCACAAGCCAAAGAGAGATGTCAATTTTGCCACCTTTTTCTCTGAAGGAAGCTGTGTAAAATGTCACTTCAGCTCTGATTTACACTTTATTATCAGAGGAAGCCCAGGGGTGCCCATAGTATTAATATGAGCTGTAGTTCAGGCATTCATTCTGAAATGCAGGTGGGGGTGCAAATGGCTTTCTGTATCCTTGTTAAATCTGCTGTCTACAGGCCTTGTGTGCCACTAAAAAGCCTAGCAAAATGGACAATGTCCACTTTATCCAACAGCGTAATACAAAGTGCCCTATCGGCGGTATCTCTTTTCTTAGCTTGCACTGACATTTTTTTTTTCCCCACCTGCAAGATGGAGTAGAGAGCTATGAATTATGTGCAGGTATAATTGCACTTCTGTCACATGTTTGTGGAGGAGTATGTCCATAAAAATAATATGTGGTACAATGTACTATACAGAGTATCCTGCTTGTAAGTTTCATCTCAAGCAGAATTATAATGAAAATGTTAAAAAATAGGTGCCATGTTAATAAAAAGCAGAGGAAGGAAATATGCTCACTGTCAGGCAACATCTTATGGAATCCCTGAACTACATGGCAAAATATCAATATTGCGGTTCCTATCTCATCCATACAATGTAATTCATATATATGTGAAACTGTTTTGTACGTACAAGATGATGAGCCCGTTTCTCAAACACCTTTTACCATTGAGAAGGTACTTACATCAGTGAGACATATGTAAGACTTTCTAAAAATGAATGAGAATTTGCCTTAGCTCTCACTACCTCAAGAGGTGGTGAGAAGTTTGGAGTGGTCAGTCAAGTTAAGTGCCTTGATTGTCATACCGTCATTACACGGTATTGCAGCATACACAGGAGTGGACCAACTGTAAATGCACATGGTAGTTTACTGGGCTACCAGCTTTGCAAATCTGCTAGTCCAGGTATGTTTTCTGGTAGCTCAGCTTTATATATGGGGTGGATGGTTACCTGCAACTTTTTACAGCTTCTTTTTCTTCTTTCGGCTGCTCCTGTTAGGGGTTGCCACAGCGGATCATCTTCCATATCTTTCTGGCCTCTGCATCTTGTTCTGTTACATCCATCACCTGCATGTCCTCTCTCACCACATCCATAAACCATCTCTTTGTCCTTCCACTTTTCCTTTTTCCTAGCAGCTCTATCCTTAACATCCTTTTCCCAATATACTCAGCATCTCTCCTCTGCAGATGACCAATCTCGCCTCTCTGACTTTGTCTCCCAACCGTCCAACTTGATCTGACCCTCTAATGTACTCATTTCTAATCCTATCCAACTTTGTCACACCCAGTGCAAATTTTAGCGTCTTTAACTCTGTTACCTCCAGCTCTGTCTAATGTTTTATGGTCAGTGCCACCGTCTCCAAACCATTTAACATAGCTGGTCTCACTACCGTCCTGTAGACCTTCCGTTTCACTCTTGCTAATACCTGTCTGTCACAAATTACTCCGGACACTCTTCTCCACCCCTTCCTCTCTGCCTGTACTCCCTTTTTTACCTCTCTTCCACAATCCCCATTACTCTGTACTGTTGATCCCAGGTATTTAAACTCATCCACCTGCACCAGCTCTGTTCCATGCATCCTCACCATTCCAATAAACGCACTCTCATTTACACACATGTATTCTGTCTTCTTCCTACTGACCTTCATTCTTCTCCTCTCTAGAGCATATCTCCACCTCTCCAGGGTCTCTACAACCTGCTTCCTTCTATCACTTCAGATTACAATGTCATCAGGAAATATAGTCCACGTGGACTTCTGTCTAATCTCGTCTTTCAACCTGTCCATCACCATTGCAAATAAGAAAGGGCTCAGAGCCAATCTCTGATGTAATCCCACCTCCACCTTGAATGCATCCATCACTCCTACCACAGACCTCACCCCTGTCACACTTCCCTCTTACAGATTTTGTACAACTCTTTCGTACTTCTCTGCCACTCCCAACTTCTTCATACAATACCACAGCTCCTCTCAAGGTATCCTGTCATATGCTTTGTCCAGGTCCACAAAGACACAATGCAACTCCTTCTGGCCTTCTCTATACTTCTCCATCAACATCCTCAAAGCAAACATTGCATCTGTGGTTCTCTTTCTAGGCATGAAACCGTACTGCTGCTCACTAATCATCATCTCCTTTCTTAACATAGCTTCTACTACTCTTTACCATAACTTCATACTGTTGCTCATCAATTTTTTCCCCCTGTAGTTACTACAGTCCTACACATTCTCCTTATTCTTAAATATATGCACCAGTACAGTTCTTCTCCACTCCTCAGGCATCCTCTCACTTTCCAAGATTCCGTTATACAATCTGGTTAAAAACTCCACTGCCATCTCTCCTAAACACCTCCATGCTTCCACAGGTATGTCATCTAGACCAACGGCCTTTCTATTTTTCATCCTCTTCATAGCTGTCCTTACTTCCTCCTTGCTAATCCATTGCACTTCTTGATTCACTTTCTCCACATCACCCAACCTCTTCTCTCTCTCATTCTCTTCATTCATCAGCCTCTCAAAGTACTCTTTCCATCTGCTCAGCACACTCTCCTTGCTTGTGAGTATGTTTCCATCTTTATCCTTTATCACCCTAACCTGTTGCACATCTTTCCCAGCTCAGTCCCTCTGCCTAACCAATCAGTACATGTCCTTTTCTCCCTCCTTAGTGTCCAGCCCCTCATACAACTCATCATACGCCTTTTCTTTAGCCTTTGCCACCTCTTTCTTCACCTTGCGCCTTATCTCCTTGTACTCTTGTCTACTTTTTGCATCTCTCTGACTATCCCACTTCTTCTTTGCCATTCTCTTCCTCAGTATGCTCTTCTGTACTTCCCAATTCCACCACCAGGTTTCCTTTTCCTCCTTCCTCTGTCCAGATGTCATGCCAAGCACCTTCTTGCCGTCACCCTTACTACATCTGCTGTAGTTTCCCAACTGTCTGGTAACTCTTCTCTACCACCCAGTGTCTGTCTCACCTTCTCCATAAACTCAACCTTGCAGTCTTTCTTTTCCAACTTCCACTATTTGATCCTTGGCTCTGCCCTCACTCTCTTCCTCTTCTTGATCTCCAACGTCATCCTACAAACCACCATCCTATGCTACTTAACTACAGGTACACTTTTCCCTGCCACCACCTTGCAGTCTTCAATCTCCTTCAGATTAGCTCTTCTTCATAGGATGTAATCTACCTGTGTGCATCTTCCTCCACTCTTGTATGTTACCTTATGTTCCTCCCTCTTCTTAAAGTACATATTCACCCCATTTCTCCTCCCATCCACACCATGATAGAACAATTTGAATCCATCTCCGATCCACCTGGCCTTACACCCCTTCCATTTAGTCTCTTGTATCAACCTCAAATATATCAACCTTCCTTCTCGCCATCATATCTGCTAACTCTCTCCCCTTACCACTCATACTGCCAACATTCAAAGTTCCTGCCCTCAGTTCAACTCTCTTTACCTTCCTCTTCTCCTCCTCCATCCAGACACATCTCCCCTCTCTCTTCTTCTCCTTCTCCAGCCAACAGTAGCCCAATTTCCAGCAGGACCCTGTTGGCTAACAATACTGGTGGCGGTCGTTGTTAACCTGGGGCTCGACCGATCCAGAATGGAAATTTGTATTGTTGTCCGCATATTGATTTTGCTAAATTTTGCACCGGATGCCCTTCCTGATATAACCCTCCCCATTTATCAATGGTTGGGAGTGGCATGAAGAAACACACTGGTTTGTGCATCCCCTGTGGCTGGGTTACCTGGAACTTTTTACAGCAATGTTTTTTAAAGAGCTTTGTTGTACATTAGTACATAACTCTCTTCTGCAACAATATAAACAGAATCAGCTTCTAGCGAGAGAATATTTTTAAAATGAGATGACTTTTAACACTAGAATTCCCAAAACCTACAAAAAAACTTGTAATTCCGGCCCACCTTAAATCCGTTTGTACCTCTTTGTCAGCGTCTTTTGTGTTGTAAATATTTTGATCAGCACAAGCAGCAAGCATCCTGATATCCCATCCCCCCTCCCACCAACGCAGTTCAATTTGCAAAGAAGGTACTTAGTGCAGTGTTTATCTTGGAGTCAACTACATGGAGCTGGGTAAATAATACATCGTCATTTGGAATATATACATTTCATGTGTTTTCAATGTCTATAACAATCTATGTAAACACATTTTTCATGTTTTAGTAATTGACAAAATGTACACATGAAGTGTATAATGTGTGAAGCCTGAAGTCATCTCAACAGCCTACCGTAATTTGCTTTCTTTTCTTTGGTTATATTCTTGAATAAAAGTACACTTGTTTTGTTATACTTGTACATTTTGTGAAAGTGCTTATTTGATATTCGGACTTCAGGTTTCACACATTATACACTTCATGTCTACATTTTGTCTATTATTACTAAAACATGAAAAACGTTTCTGTTTTAACAATGTGTTTACTTAGATTGTTGTAGACACGGAACACACATGAACTGTATGTATTCCAAATGACAATGTATTATTTACCCCATACAGCTCCAGGTACTTCACTCCAAGATAATAACTGAGCATTGAGAACCTTCTTTGCGAATTGAAATGCGACGGTGGATGGGGATGGGATACTAAGCTGCTTGCTTTTTGTGCTGATCGACACATTTACAATACAAAAGACTCTGACGGAGAGGTGTAAATGGATTTAAGGTGGGCCGGGATAACAAGTTTTTTTTTGTAGACTTTGGTAATTCTAGTGTTAAAGGATTGTGTCTTGTTCACATGTGGTCCCTTTTTAGTGTACTGAAAAATATATTATCAAAAATAACTTGAAATACTGCATTAATATTCAATTCGCAATTTTTGTTTTATGACGTAATTTGTGACGTCACCAATTAGTTTTTCTATCAAAAACGTCATCAGTTTGAACTTAAGGGTTATTTTAAAGTGCAGTTTGTCTTTTACAGTATCATGCACCTTTAGTTCACCACAGCTAATGATCTATGTATGTATTCAGCCACATTAAACTTAATCAAGCTTGGACTAATTCCCTTCATAATTTTAAACACTTCAATCATGTCACCACTTAATCTTCTTTTGCTTAATATGGAAAGGCTCAGCTCTTTTAATATTTCCTCATAATTCATCCCCTATAGCCCTGGAATCAGCCTAGTTGCTCTTCTCTAGACCTTTTCTAGCCCTGCTATGTTCTTTTTGTAGCCTGGAGACCAAAATTGCACAGTACTCCTGTTGAGGCCTCACCAGAGTAGTTATAGGCATGCGGCTTCTGTCAAAATCGCAATTAGAGCTGTCAATCAAAATGATTAATGACCTTTAAGCCCAGCTCCCTATGATGTCATACCGGAAGGTCCGCCCCAATAGCGCAACACCGGAAGGGACTGATGACGTCACACCGGAAAGTCCCGGCCCCTCCACGTCACCTAGCCCCTCCCCTTTGGTACCGCCTCGTGGCAGATTGGTCAAGGGCCCCCTGTCCCCACTCAGACTCCTCCTTGAACTCGCCTCTTGCACCTGATTGGTTCAGTAAAACTGTCAACGGGCCGTTTGACGGATGTCTGCCCTCTCGTTGAACCCTCCCCCGGCACCTGATTGGTTCAGGAAACTGTCAAGGGCCTTTTGATGGATGTCTGCCCCCTCATTGAACCTGCCCCCGGTACCTGATTGGTTCAGGAAACTGTCAAGGGCCTTTTGATGGATGTCTTCCCCCTCGTTGAACCCGCCCCGGCACCTGATTGGTTCAGGAAACTGTCAAGGGCCCTTTGATGGGTGTCTGTCCCCTCCTTGAACTCACTCCGGTACCTGCTTAATTAAACAAACTGTCAAGAGCAGCCCCCGTTCTCCCGAAGACACATGCACAAGCATTTCAAGGGGCAGAGCTGCCTGCCTGTACAGTTTTGGTAAGAACTCCTGTAACTATCTATTATTTAAAATAATCTATGACTTTAAAGATCTAAACCTTAGTTTAGCACTTGTAAAACGTTTTTTATTTTCTCTAAGTCAAGCTCCCAGACATTATCTGCACTGACAAGCTGTCCCTTCACTCTCTCTACACAGTTGAAGCGTGAGAGCTGAGACAGCCTCTGCGTGCACCCCCGAGATGCCCCTGGATCAAAGCTCCAAGCGTACACGCAGGCAAGCTCGAAAGACGAGTTTCCGCCTCTCTCTACACAGCAGAGTACATGGAACTCTAAAAAGTTGTTAGTAACCCTGCACTCTTGACGCATGAGAGCTGAGCAGACAGCCTCGGTATGAGATTCTCAGGCTGAAGCTCTAAGTGTACACGCAGGCAAGTGCGCATAGTTCGAAAAATAAGCAGCCTGGCTTTTAGCAGTCCCTGCTCTCTCAATCTCTGTACACACAGAGACTCTCAAAACTGACAGGCTCTGTGTAGACAGAGAGAGCCGGACAGCCCCCCTGCACGGCCCTGCGAGCAGGCACGCATCTATAGCTGCAAACTGTATGAGGGCGGAAGCTCTGCTGACAGAAACACCCCACACCTCCTGCTGTGTTCTGCAAGCGCATGCTTGTCAACCCCCCACCCTAACCCGGAACAGCAGCGCGCATCAAGCTCGCACGGTCGCGCAAATGCTCAGCAGGGAGAACAAGTTACGTGTGTCACTTTTAAAGTTAAAGGATTTAAAAATCACCCGCACAGTTAAATAATAGGCAACAGGGACCTTTTAAAGAACGTTTGAGACGTCCTAAAATCTAGCCTCGGATGTATATTTTGTATATCTTAAAAAAGCCCTGTTCCATCCATTACATCCCATTTTAAATAATCAGCTGCCCCTAAGGAAACACATTTAGAAAACTATTCACCGTGCTTTCGCAAAGTTAGAATTGTACTCAGATAATGCCAGAGTGAACGGAACACAAATATTTACCAGAAGTGGGATTCGAAATCACGCTGGTATTTGTCCCTCGGATCTTAAAGCCAAAGCCTTAAACAGATCGGACCTTTGGGGATACAGAAATGCACATCACAGCACAGAGGCGGCTGGGGTAGGGGAAAGGAGGGGGTGCGTTTTACAGCACCTAGGCAACACAATGCGTCCGATGTGAAAAATTGCCTTACCTTGTGGAATGCAGATTGTAAAACAAAGGATGCTTTGCTTCGGAGACATTCCAAAGAGGCTGGGCAACGAGCATTGCTTGTGTCCGGTTAAAATGATTGGCAAACATTTGCTATCATAAAGCACTTCCAAAATACCGCTCTATAAAGAGAGATGCTTTTAAATTGGTCTAAAACCTTTTTTCATCCCCTTTTAAATATATTTGGATATATAAGCCTTGTAAAAATCACACAGTTGAATAATAGGCAGCAGCACCCTTTTTAAATTGAGTATTTAAAAAAAGATGTCCTCGGTGTATTAAAAAGTATTTCCCCACGCATAGATTTTTTAGACATTTAGATCGCCTTCAACGTGCCGTCATTCTGGGTAAAGACGCTTTGGCAAGCCACGAATACGTCTGTCATTTTTTCAACTGTTTCCAAGGCACATAGCCCCCAGCATCTATATAACCTTCTTAGAAAAATTATTTCTTTTATCTTTGTATAGGATTAAATGAAATATAACTATTCTTCATACAGACTATTCATGATTGTTATGGGCAGAACTCTTTTGGAAACAAGGATGTTTCTTATAATGTTTTAAATTCGGACCTTTACAAAGATGCTTTATTTTCATGTTAAAGCATCCGGTCATTTTACTTGGCTACTGAACATGTATTTTTGTTCACTAACGCTTTCGTATTTAATTAAGAATTACCTGAATATTTGATCATTAGTTTAAGCAGAAAGAGCAATTAGCTCTGCTATTTTGTGAGCTATACAAACGTGCTGAGCTGTTGGCTCCCATTTATGAGGTCACTAGCATGAGCTAAAGCTGCTGATGTTAAAAACATGATTTTAGTTCGATGAACTTCGGAGGTGCAGAAAAGCGCTACTTATACCCCCTGCCTCTAGTTAAACCAGCACACCTCACTATAGCCTTCTGTGCTTTCTTATAAATCTCTGTTTAAATGCACAAGTGTATTTACAGAGTTTTCCTTTGTCAAAAGGCTCCTAGATGATAGAAATGAGCTAAGCAAAAAATTAAAAATCACAGGCCGCAGCAAATCCTAAAACACACGTGGAATCTGTCTCTCTTGTGCGGTGTGGGATTACTTTTAAAAATAACTTCATTATATTACTCACACGTCTAAAATCACCCGGATTTTGGGTTACTATTCTGTATTAAAATAATTACATTTAGCAAAATGAATGAAAACACCGTTACAGTCAGTTCCTGGAGCCTGTCTCTAACCTGTTATCCAAATGAGAGTTTATAAAGCAAAAATGTTTTGTTATCTCAGCCTTTTAAAAACAGGTAGTTCCGTACAGAGAGAGGCCGTTTCGAAACAGTAGGCATTTCACAAGCTGGTCCCTTCTGCAAGTACTTCAGAATACTTTTATGTCACAGTTAATGCACCACCGGCCTGCGCTTTAAAGCCTCTCCTGAATATTCTTAGAGGAGAGGCCCGTGTTTGAATTTTCAGACACCGAGACTAAAACTACTTGATTGGATTACCCATTTCGGTATGAAAAACTACTATTGTTTGCTTCAGTCCTATGAATTTGTACATTAATCGTCGTATACATAGATAGAAAAAATGCTGCATCTTATATTATACGCATGCACTCACTCACGCGACTACACACGAGCGCGCTCACGTACGAACTTGAGAATCAACTTTATAAATATTAATATTAAGGATTCAGCCATTCGTTTTTTAAAAACATACTCATTTGGCGCCTATAATAATCATGAATAGACTGCATGAAGAATAGTTATTTCATTTAATCCTATACAAAGATAAAAGAAATAATTTTTCTAAGAAGTTCATATAGACACTGGGGGCTATGTGCTTTGGAAACAGTTGAAAAAATGGCCGACGTATTTGTGGCTTGCCAAAGGGTGTTTTAAAGGCCTCTAGTTAAACCAGCACGGTTCAATATAGCCTCCTGTGCTTTGTTATAAACCTCCGTTTAAACGCACAAGTGTAATTACAGAGTTTTCCTTTGTCAAAAGGCTACTAGGTGATAGAAATGAGCTAAGCAAAGAATTTAAAATCACTGACCAGAGCAAATCCAAAAACACACGTGGAATCAGTCTCTCTTGTGCGGTGTGGGATTACTTTTTAAAATGAATTCATTATATTATACTTCCAAAATGAGTAACCTAATAATTTTATATAGTGTAAGGGATGGCGGGCATGGGCTGGCATTTCGACATGTATATGATGTGGTTCATTAGCCTGGGTGCAAACCTCTATTAAACCTGAGGCTGCGGAAGGAATAGAGAGCTTTTACAGGCAGGAGTGTTAAAAAGAGACACAATGCGTTTGTAACACAAGACTGCTCCATGTCTTTAAAGGTGATAAATCAAAGTGGAGGTTTGTACATGACCTAATTCCAACAAATTCCTGAGACTACCAGTCGGTGATCTTGCCGGGGCTGACCCAGCGGGGGATGGATGCTCGAAACGGGCGGGCTCAGTTGTTTGAAAGCGAACTCCCATACCTGACTTTACTTTCTGTGTGTAGAGAGAGAGCAGGGGCTGCTCGCATGGGCTGTCGGCTGAAAAACTGCTGAGAAACTGCTGCTGGAGGATTTTCTGTAAGATGGAAAAGTTTGAATCACCTGCTGCTGGAGGATTTTCTGTGAGATGGAAGATACATGTATTTGATTATTTTAAATGTGGGGTGAGTTTGAATCCAGGAAAATAAGTCCTAAGGTTAAACTCTGTATATATGTGAAAATTTTTGGTATCAGCCAGCACTTTACACAGCTGATGTGTGAAATCGGACCCTGCTGGAACCATCACCCCCCTCCCTGAGCCATGTGGGCCGCTTGCTTCAAAAAGATGTTTCCTTAGGGTCAGCTGAAGATACATGTATTTAAAAATGTGGTGTGAGTTTGAATAGAAAAAGGGCTTGTTTTAGATCGATTTTTTATACAAATTATAATTATATTAATATAATTACACATTATACAGTCCAGGCTAGATTTTTTAGATGTCTCAAACGTGATTTAAAAGGGAACTACTGCATATTATTTAACTATGTGTGATTTTTAAAGGGCTGAACTAGCAGTTATCTCAAGCTTTACAAGCTAATCTTTAAAAAGCCCTTAACTTTAAAAGATCCATCCGTCATGGGCAGAGGGTCTGTGCGGTCTCGAGCCCATTGACGTATGGGGGTAGGGGAGTTTACAGACAACTGTTGACAAACAGGCGAGCTCTCAGGGACTCACCCAGCATGGGCTGCGTGCTCGAAGCACATAACTGTGAGAGCGAGAGAGACAGAGCACACAGGCCTGCTTGCAAGGGGTTTGCTAAAAGCCGGAGTACTTGATTTCTTTCTGTGAGGTGGGAAGCTTGAATCACCGCTAAGGCTGTTTTTACTGTAGATTCTGTCTGTGAGATGGAAAAAAGCAGCTTGACTTAGTTGAAGCAAAGATGAGATATTTTAATTTCATGTTCATCTTAAAATCATAGATAGAACAAAATGCTTCGCTTTTTATACCGGCCTTTCAGAACTGGCAGGGAAGTGTGGGTGACTGGGGAAGTGTGGTGAGGCCTATGCGTCAGGCATGCCCCAGGCATGTCTAGGCTTGTGCTAGGGTGAGGGCGGGGGGCCGAGGCAGACCCCTGGCATGTCCAGGCTTATTGAGGTAAAAGCTGTAACATGCCCGGGCTTGTCCTGGGGTGGGGGAGGGGTGGTGGTGATTTCAAGCAGGGGGCAGACATCCATCAAACTGCCCGTTGACAGTTTGTGGAGCCAAGCAGGTGCAGGTCGGGTTCAATGAGGGGGCAGACATCTGTCAAACCACCTGTTGACAGTTTTACTGAACCAATCAGGTGCAAGGGGCGGGTTCAACGAGGGGGCAGACATCCATCAAATGGCCCGTTGACAGTTTTACTGAACCAATCAGGTGCAAGGGGCGGGTTCAAGGAGGAGTCTGGGCAGGGACAGGGGGCCCTTGACTAATCCACCGGCAGGGGCAGTGCCAAAGGGGAGGGGCTAGGTCATGTGGAGGGACCGGGACTTTCCGGTGTGACGTCATCAAGAGGCGATGGAGTGGGACTTCCAGTCTTGCGTCATTGGGGCGGAACTTCCGGTATGACATCATGGGGCGGTGCTTAAAGGTCATTAATCATTTTGATTGACAACTCTAATTGCGATTTTGACAGAACCCGCATGCCTATAACTAATCACCAATGTGTTATAAAGTTTGGGACTATCCTCCTTGGACTTGTACTCCACACATCGTGCTATATAACATTCTGTTTGCCTTGTTAATGGCTTCTGAACAAGTTGGGAAGCCGATAGATTAGAGTCCACTATGACTCCTAAGTCTTTCTCATAAGGTGTAATTTCGATTTTCAGACTGCCTATTGTGTATTTAAACATGACATTTTTACTTCCTATGAGTAATACTTTACATTTACTGACATTAAATTTAATCTGACACAAATCTGCCCAAGCCTGTATGCTATCCAAGTCCTTCTGTAATGATAAAGCAGATTCCAAATTACCTGCTAATCTAACTATTTTGGCATCATCAGCAAACTTAACCAGCTTGTTACTTATATTCCTATCTAAATTATTTATATATACAGTCATATGAAAAAGTTTGGGAACCAATCTTAATTCTTTGGATTTTTGTTTATCATTGGCTGAGCTTTCAAAGTAGCAACTTCCTTTTAATATATGACATGCCTTATGAAAACAGTAGTATTTTAGCAGTGACATTGAGTTAATTGGATTAACAGAAAATATGCAATATGCAACATAACAAAATTAGACAGGTGCATAAATTTGGGCACCCCAACAGAGATATTATAGCAATATTTAGTTGAGCCTCCTTTTGCAAATATAACAGCCTCTAGACACCTCCTATAGCCTTTGATGAGTGTCTGGATTCTGGACTGAAGTATTTTTGACCATTCTTCCATACAAAATCTCTCCAGTTCAGTTACAGTAAATTTGATGGCTGCCGAGCATAGACAGCCTGCTTCAAATCATCCCATAGATTTTCGATGATATTCAAGTCAGGGGACTGTGACGGCCATTCCAGAACATTGTACTTCTCCCTCTGCATGAATGCCTTTGTAGATTTCGAACTGTGTTTTTGGTCATTGTCTTTTTGGGATATCCAAGCCTTGCGTAACTTCAACTTTGTGACTGATGCTTGAACATTATCCTGAAGAATTTGTTGTTATTGGGTTGAATTCACCTGACCCTCAACTTTAACAAGGGCCCCAGTCCCTGAACTAACCACACAGTCCCACAGCATGATGGAACCTCCACCAAATTTGACAGTAGGTAGCAGGTGTTTTCTTGGAATGCGGTGTTCTTCTTCCGCCATGCAAAGCGCTTTTTGTTATGACCGAATAACTCAATTTTCGTCTCGTCAGTCCAAAGCACTTTGTTCCAAAATAAATGTAGCTTGTCTAAATGAGCTTTTGCATGAAACAAGCGACTCTGTTTGTGGGGTGAGTGCAGAAAGGGCTTCTTTCTCATCACCCTGCCATACAGATGTTCTTTGTGCAAATTGCGCTGAATTGTAGAACACCATCTGCAGCAAGATGTTCTTGCAGGTCTTTGGAGGTGATCTGTAGGTTCTCTGTAACCATTCTCACAATCCTGCGCAAATGCCGCTTCTCTATTTTTCTTGGCCTGCCAGACCTGGGTTTAACAGCAACTGTGCCTGTGGCCATCCATTTCCTGATTACATTCCTTACAGTTTAAACCTCTGAGACAGCTTTTTGTAGCCTACCCCTAAATCATAAAACTGAACAATCTTTGTTTTCAGATTTTTTGAGAGCTGCTTTGAGGATCCCATGCTTTTACTCTTCAGAGGAGACTCATAAGGAAGCACAACTTGCAATTAACCACCTTAAATACCTTTTCTCATGATTGGACACACTTGTCTATGAAGTTCAAGGCATAACAAGCTAATCCAACCAATTTGGTATTGCAAGTAATTAGTATTGAGCAGTTACATGCTTTCAAATCAGCAAAATTACAAGGGTACCCAAATTTTTTCACAGCCAGTTTTTCATATTTGATGTAATTTTTATACAACTAAATACTGCTTCATAAAACATCTTTTTTTGGAAGACACCCCAGTACTCAGATATTCCTAGGAAATGAAAGACACACCACTGTTATCTTTTTTGTTGAAAGTAGAGTACATTATTATGCATATGACTGTATTAAAAACTAGCCGTCCCCCGCGGCTCTGCTTGCATAATAGTGAAACAGGACTGTGAGGAGGGCCCTGCGTGGCTCCCTGCACCTGACATCACGCTTCCCCCTCCTCTCTGCCTACAGCCACTGTCTCAAATTAGTGTGAATATTTCGCTCCTGCAAGCGAACTATGATTCTTACCGCGATGACAGAAGTCACAAAATCAATGGAATGTTCAAGCAAATTATAGAAAAAAAAACTATTCAAATCTTTCAAGTAGTACTCTCGTTTGCTACCTAAGCAGAGGTGAGGTACATGCCCCAAGGGTGGCATGTGAGTTAGGAGGGTCAAGTCCCCTCCACTTGGCCCGCTGCTTTTCTGTACATTACCACAAGAGTATTAAATGAAACCACTCAGATGCAGTTGAAGTGCAGACTTTCAGCTTTAATTCAGTGGGGTGAACAAAACAATTGCAGAAAAATGTGAGGCAACTAAAGCATTTTTTAACACAATCCCTTCATTTCAGGGGCTCAAAAGTATTGGACAAATTAAATAATTGGAAATAAAATGTTCATTTCTAATACTTGGTTGAAAACCCTTTGCTGACAGTGACAGCCTGAAGTCTTGAACTCATAGACATCACCAGATGCTGAGTTTCCTCCTTTTTAATGCTCTGCCAGGCCTTTACTGCAGCGGCTTGCAGTTGCTGTTTGTTTGTGGGCCTTTCTGTCTGAAGTTTAGTCTTCAACAAGTGAAATGCATGCTCAATTGGGTTAAGATCAGGTGACTGATTTGGCCATTCAAGAATTTTCCACTTCTTTGCTTTAATAAACTCCTGGGTTGCTTTGGCTGTATGTTTTGGGTCTTTGTCTTTCTGTATTATGAAATGCCACCCAATCAATTTGACTGCATTTTGCTGGATTTGAGCAGACAGTATGTTTCTGAACACCTCAGAATTCATTTGGCTGCTTCTGTCCTGTGTCACAACAGCAATAAACACTAGTGTCCCAGTGCCACTGGCAGCCATGCACGCCCAAGCCATCACACTGCCTCCACCGTGTTTTACAGATGATGTGGTATGCTTTGGATGATGAGCTTTTCCACGCCTTCTCCATACTTTTTTCTTGCCATCATTCTGGTAAAGGTCTATCTTGGTTTCATCTGTCCAACGAATGTTTTTCCAGAGCTGTGCTGGCTTTTTTAGATGTTCTTTAGCAAAGTCCAATCTAGCCTTTCTATTCTTGAGGCTTATGAGTGGCTTGCACCTTGCAGTGCACCCTCTATATTTGCTTTCATGCAGTCTTTTCTTTATGGTAGACTTGGACATTGATATGCCTACCCCCTGGAGAGTGTTGTTCACTTGGTTGGCTGTTGTGAAGGGGTTTCTCTTCACCATGTAAATGATTCTGCGATCATCCACCACTGTTGTCTTCTGTTGGACATCCAGGTCTTTTTGCGTTGCTGAGTTCACCAGTGTTTGCTTTCTTTCTCAGGATGTACCAAACTGTAGATTTTTGTTCGTAATATTGTAGCAATTTTTACATTATTGCTTAAGGATGGCTTCTTTCACCTGCATGGAGAGCTCCTTTGACCGCATGTTGTCTGTTCACAGCAAAATCGTCCACATGCAAGCACCACACTTCAAATCAACTCCAGACCTTTTATCTGTTTAATTGATGATGACATAATGACGGACTTGCCCACACCTGGCCATGAAATAGCCTTTAAGTCAATTGGTCACTATTTTTGAGCCCCTGAAATGAAGGGATTGTGTTAAAAATGCTTTAGTTGCCTCACATTTTTATGCAATTGTTTTGTTCACCCCACTGAATTAAAGCTGAAAGTCTGCACTTCACCTGCATTTGAGTTGTTTCATTTAAAATTCATTGTGGTAATGTACAGAACCAAAATTAGAAAAAAGTTGTCTCTGTCCAAATATTTATGGACCTAATTGTATATGTGTGTGTGTGTATATATATATATATATATATATATATATATATATATATATATATATATATCGAGAGAGATAGCAGCATCCCTAGCACTGATGGCTGTGGAACACCATTCTTAACATCAGCCAATTCTGAAGAGGTTCCTCACACTATCACCCTTTGCTTTCGGCCATTTAAAAACATCACCCTGAGCTCCCACCTCTTTTAGTTTGATGCCCAACCTCTCATGTTACACCTTATCAAATGCTTTCTGAAAGTCAAGACAAATAATATCATATGCTCCACTTTGATCATATCCTTTAGTTGCCTTCTCATAGAATTCGAGCATGTCAGTAAAACACGACCTTCCTTTTCTGAACTCATACTGACTGTTCTGAAAACCTCCTGTTATTACCAAGTGTTGCTTAATCTTATCCTTAATATTTCCTTCCATTAATTTTCCTGTGATGCATGTTAAGCTTACTGGCCTTTAGTTGCTTGGATCTGCCCTGTCACCCTTTTTATATAATGGGATGATATTTGCCATTTTCCAGTCCTTTGGAATCTCTCCAGTGTGCAGTGACATCCTATAAATACTGTATATGACAAGGGTTTATATATGTACTCGCTAACCTTCTCAAGAACTGAAGGGCAAATATTATGTGGTCCTGGTTATTTGTTTCATTTCAGCCTATTTGATCTTAGCAGTACTTCTCCCTCTAAATTTTCCAAATCCCTCAGTTCCTCAGTAATTCTGTTTACCTCTGGGAGATTATCCACTTCTGCACTTGTGAAGACCTCAGAAAAATGTCAGTTTAGGGTATCTGCTATTTCACTGTCTGTATCTTTTAATTCCCCTTTACTATTTCTGATGACTCATCTTTTACTACTAAGATACTGAAAGAATCTCCTAGGGTCTTCTTTTGCCTTATCTGCTATATTACCTCTCCAACTGTCTTTTAGCTTCCCTGATACCCTTCTTAATGTTTTCCCTCATGTTCTCTATGATTCACTTTGTAGTCATTAGTGTCATATGGCTTATAAAGTATTTTTTTTTAAATCTTTATTAATCCACTGTTGAGTTTTTTTTAAATTTCCTATTATTTCCAAATGTAGGTCTGTATCTATCCTGCATTAAATGTAAAACATTTTTAAACCTGTTCCATTGCTCCTCAACTGTCTCCACACTTAAAAGCTTATCCTAGTCTGTCCTCCTTAGACCTTGTCGCAAAGTTCAACTTTACAATTTTAGTCTTTGCATCTGTACTCTTACAAAATACTGAGAATTGTATTATATTATGGTCACTTGACCATAGTGGTTCAGTCACCTCTACACACTCAATTCTATCTTGATTATTAAAAATACTAAATCCAGACAAGTTTCACCCTATGTTGGTACTTTAACATACTGTGGTAAAAAACAACAAACAGTCACTGATTACTTCTAAAAACTCCTGCTCAAGTGTTCCTCCATCTACAAGGTTATCCCAGTTAATATTTTGATAATTAAGGTCCCCACGTGACTATAATATCTCCCTGTAAACTTGCCTTTTTGATATTGCTAACAAAATGTGGGTTGTCATTACTGACTGAATTATCTATGGTCTATAACACACTCCTAAAATAAGACCTCTTTCCCTAATGTTTTCCAGGTGAAGCCATGTGTCCTTACAAAGGGCTCATTGTCCAACTTAAGAGGACTTATATTTAAATTGTGTTTGACTTAAACAGCACCCCCACTATCTTTTCTGTTCTGTCTGTGCTTCCTAGAAATGTGTATCCCTCTATGTTATACTCATCCCCATCTTTGTTATTTAGCCAGGTTTCCGTTATTACTATAATATCAGAATTCTGCTCTGCTACATACAGCTCCAACTCACGTCTGGTATTTAGCTGTCCAGATTTAAAAACTGGTAGTCCTAGGAGTCTGGGCTACCTATTTTTCCACCCCAACAGAGTGGCATAAAACAACCTTCCCTGGACTCATTGTGACTTATACATAAACACAGGAAAAGTGCAAGGCAAGTAAAGAATTATATTATACTATAATAGATAAATAATTAAAATAATAGTAAGTGATTACTTAGTAATTATTTGAAAAAGACAACTAATAATAAAAATAACAGTACTAACAAGTTTAACAAATATACTGCATATAAATAAGATGTTAGGATCAGATCTGAGGCAAAGGGGCCAGCACAGAGCTCGTAGTTTTACGCATAAGCTGTCTAACATCGACTGCATCCTGGCACTAACGATTCTCATGGAGTGCAAATGCGAATATCGACAGAGTTTCTCGGCAGCCTTTGTTGATATTTGTATAACATTTGACTCAGTTGATCAAGCTACCCTGTGGGACATCCTGAGACTCTGTGGGATCCCTCCCGAAGTTGCTGGATACTGGTACTGTGAGTGCTGTGCAGAATGGAGGCAGAACCTCTGTGTTTTTCCCAGTTGATTCTGGGGTTCATCAGGGGTGTGTTCTTGCTTCTACTCTGTCCTGTGCTTGCATGGACTGGGTGTTGGACATGGGGTCCAGCATCTGTAGGGCATGAGTTAATAAAGATAGACTCACTGATCTTGATTTTGCCAACAATGCTGTGATCTTCATGGAGTCAATAGAGGCTCTGATTGGGGCTCTCGAGAGACTGAATGAGGAGTCTGAGTGTCTAGGCTTGTGAATGTCCTGGATAAAAACCAAGATCCAGGCATTTAAAGCCATCTAGGCAATGGCTATTATGTCATGTTCTGAGACATGAAAGCTTTCCAGTGACCAGAGATGGACATTGGACTCCTTCGGTATTGTGTCTCTTCGGTACAATCCTTGGGTACTGCTGGTTTGACTTTGTGCCGAATGAGCAGTTGCTCATGGAGTCCCGAATTAGGTGCAGTTTACCTGCATTGTGAGGGAGGCTCACTTATGGCACTATGACCATGTGGCAGGATTCCCCAAGAGTGATCCGGCTCACAGGATCCTCCTTGTTGTGGACAAGAACAACTGGACCACTGAGATCTCTTCTCTTCTAACACACTAGTCATCACGCACGCACGATCAAACGCATGATCTACTGCAAAACTCCGGCTGCGATCTAGTTCGCCTTCCACTTTATATCTACTAAAGAAGGGATTAAAAAAAATGTTTGGGGAGGGTGTGGGCTGGATGTGGAATTGGAAGAGGATTTTTTTTTCTCACAATGTCACAATCGAAGTGCATTTGTCTGATCTGTCAATCTATCATTGCTATTCCAAAGAAGGAAAATGTGGAAAAGCATTTTCAAACTGTTCATGAAAACTGCGAAACTGACGTCCTTCCAAAAAGCGATCAGAGAAAGGAGAAGGAACTAAAATCGCAGTTAATCGGACAGCCGTCATTTTTCACTCGGCTGAATTCAAAAGCTCCTTGACTGCATTATTCAGCTCTACTTATTTATGCAAGTCAGCCTTTTCCCACATGGTGATTATTAAATCCAAATACTGTAGTGACCATAAATGTATTGAATTGTTATTGTGCTGTAAAGGTTATTCAGTTGTGCAAGGTACGACAACATACATTTTATGTTTAAAGTATACTCAGTGTATGTATGTATGTATGTATATCTATCTATTATATATATATATATATATATATATATGATAGATAGATACTTTATTAATCCCAAGGGGAAATTCACATAATCCAGCAGTATACTGATACAAAAAACAATATTAAATTAAAGAGTAATAAAAATGCATGTAAAACAGACAATAACTTTGAATAATGTTAGCATTTACTCACCCGGGTGGAATTGAAGAGTCGCATAGTGTGGGGGAGGAACGATCTCCTCAGTCTGTCAGTGGAGAGTGACAAAAGTCTGTCGCTGAAGCTACTCCTCTGCCTGGAGATGACACTGTTCAGTGGATGCAGTGGATTCTTCATGATTGACAGGAGTTTGCTTAATGCCCGTCGCTCTGCTACAGATGTTAAACTGTCCAACTTTATTCATACAATAGAGCCTGCCTTCTTAACAAGTTTGTCCAGGCGTGAGACATCCTTCTTCTTTGTGCTGCCTCCTCAGCACACCACCGCGTAGAAGAGGGCACTTGCCACAACCGTCTGGTAGAACATCTGCAGCATCTTATTGCAGATGTTGAAGGACGCCAACCTTATATATATATATATATATATATATATATATATATATATATATATATATATATATTATATCTATATATAGATATATATATATATATTACATACTAGCAGAATACCCGCGCTTCGCAGCGGAGAAGTAGTGTGTTAAAGAAGTTATGAAAAAGAAAAGTAAATAAAGTAAGATGATTGTTAATGTAATTGTTTTGTCATTGATATGAGTGTTGTTGTCATATCTATCTATACTCAGCAAAAAAAGAAACTTCCTCTGACTTTCAACTGTTTTTACTTTCAGTAAACTTAATGTGTAAATATTTGTATGAACACTAAAAGAGTCAACACCATAAGACATAAACTAAAAATGTTTCACAATGTGTCCCTGAATGAAGGGAGGCTCAAAATCAAAAGTACCAGTCAGTATCTGGTGTGGCCACCAGCTGCTTGAAGTACTGCAGTGCATCTCCTCCTCATGGACTGGACCAGATTTGTCAGTTCTTGCTGTGAGATGTTACCCCACTCTTCCACCAAGGCACCTGCAAGTTCCTGGACATTTCTGGGGGTAATGGCCCTAGCCCTCACCCTGCGATCCAACAGGTCCCAGACGTGCTCACATTCTTCGACGATAAACATGAATCCGTCCATCACCCCTGGTGAGACAAAACCGTGCCTCATCAGTGAAGAGCACTTTTTGCCACTCCTGTCTGGTCCAGCGAAGGTGGGTTTGTGCCCATAGGCGCCGTTGTTGCTGGTCATGTCTGGTAAGGACCTGCCTTACAACAGGCCTACAAGCCCTCAGTCCAGCCTCTCTCAGCCTATTACGGACAGTCTGAGCACTGATGGAGGTATTGTGTGTTCCTGGTGTGACTCGGGCAGTTGTTGTGGCCATCCTGTACCTGTCACGCAGGTGTGATATTCGGATGTACCGATCCTGTGCAGGTGTTGTTACACATGGTCTTCCACTGCGAGGATGATCAGCTGTCCTTCCTGTCTCCCTGTAGCGCTGTCTTAGGCGTCTCACAGTGCGGACATGGCAATTTATTGCCCTAGCCACATCAGCAGTCCTCATGCCTCCCTGCAGCATGCCTAATGCACGTTCACGCAGATGAGTAGGGACCCTGGGCATCTTTCTTTGGGTGTTTTTCACAGTCGGTAGACAAGTCTCTTTAGTGTCCTGCATTTTTAGAACTGTGACCTTAAATGCCTACTTTCTGTAAGCTGTTAAGGTCTTAACGACCATTCCACAGGTGCATGTTAATTAATTGATTATGGTTAATTGAACATGCATGGAAAACATTGTTTAAACCCTTTACAATGAAGATCTGTAAAGTTATTTGGATTTTTAAAACATTATTGTTGAAATACACAGTCCTAAAAAAGGGACGTTTCTTTTTTTGCTGTGTATATATACTGTATATATATAGCAAAATACCCGCGCTTGGCTGCGGAGAAGTAAAAAGAAAAGGAAACATTTTAATAATAACGTAACATGATTGACAATGTAATTGTTTTGTCATTGTCATGAGTGTTGCTGGCATATATATATATATATATATATATATATATATATATATATATATATATATATATATATATATATATATATATATATATATATATATATATATATATATGCAGTGGTGTGAAAACTATTTGCCCCTTCCTGATTTCTTATTCTTTTGCATGTTTGTCACACAAAATGTTTCTGATCATCAAACACATTTAACCATTAGTCAAATATAACACAAGTAAACACAAAATGCAGTTTTTAAATGATGGTTTTATCATTTAGGGAGAAAAAAAATCCAAACCTACATGGCCCTGTGTGAAAAAGTAATTGCCCCCTTGTTAAAAATTAACCTAACTGTGGTGTATCACACCTGAGTTCAATTTCCGTAGCCACCCCAGGCCTGATTACTGCCACACCTGTTTCAATCAAGAAATCACTTAAATAGGAGCTGCCTGACACAGAGAAGTGGACCAAAAGCACCTCAAAAGCTAGACATCATGCCAAGATCCAAAGAAATTCAGGAACAAATGAGAACAGAAGTAATTGAGACCTATCAGTCTGGTAAAGGTTATAAAGCCATTTCTAAAGCTTTGGGACTCCAGCGAACCACAGTGAGAGCCATTATCCACAAATGGCAAAAACATGGAACATTGGTGAACCTTCCCAGGAGTGGCCGGCCGACCAAAATTACCCCAAGAGCACAGAGACGACTCATCCGAGAGGTCACAAAAGACGCCAGGACAACGTCTAAAGAACTGCAGGCCTCACTTGCCTCAATTAAGGTCAGTGTTCACGACTCCACCATAAGAAAGAGACTGGGCAAAAACGGCCTGAATGGCAGATTTCCAAGACGCAAACCACTGTTAAGCAAAAAGAACATTAGGGCTCGTCTCAATTTTGCTAAGAAACATATCACTGATTGCCAAGACTTTTGGGAAAATCCCCTTTGGACTGATGAGACAAAATTTGAACTTTTTGGAAGGCAAATGCCCTGTTACATCTGGTGTAAAAGGAACACAGCATTTCAGAAAAAGAACATCATACCAACAGTAAAATATGGTGGTGGTAGTGTGATGGTCTGGGGTTGTTTTGCTGCTTCAGGACCTGGAAGGCTTGCTGTAATAGATGGAACCATGAATTCTGCTGTCTACCAAAAAATCCTGAAGGAGAATGCCCGGCCATCTGTTCGTCAACTCAAGCTGAAGCGATCTTGGGTGCTGCAACAGGACAATGACCCAAAACACACCAGCAAATCCACCTCTGAATGGCTGAAGAAAAACAAAATGAAGACTTTGGAGTGGCCTAGTCAAAGTCCTGACCTGAAACCAATTGAGATGCTATGGCATGACCTTAAAAAGGCGGTTCATGCTAGAAAACCCTCAAATAAAGCTGAATTACAACAATTCTGCAAAGATGAGTGGGCCAAAATTCCTCCAGAACGCTGTAAAAGACTCATTGCAAGTTATCGCAAACGCTTGATTGCAGTTATTGCTGCTAAGGGTGGCCCAACCAGTTATTAGGTTCAGGGGGCAATTACTTTTTCACACAGTAAAAAACCATGTAGGTTTGGATTTTTTCTCCTAAATAATAAAAACCATCATTTAAAAACTGCATTTTGTGTTTACTTGTGTTATATTTGACTAATGATTAAATGTGTTTGATGATCAGAAACATTTTGTGTGACAAACATGCAAAAGAATAAGAAATCAGGAAGAAGGCAAATAGTTTTTCACACCACTGTATACACAGGTCATTGTAGACACGGAACACACATGAAATGTATGTATTCCAAATAATGATATATTATTTACCCTATACAACTCAAGGCACCTCACACCCAGATAAACAGACTTGAGCTGTGAGAATTTCAGCTGTGTCAGTGGGGGATGGGATAGCAGGCTGCTTGCTGCCTGTGCTGATTGACACATTTGCAAAGCAAAGATGCTGATGTAGAGGTGCGAAAGAATTAAAGCCCAGCATTCAAACTTTTTTAGTAAGCTTCAGCGATTCTAGTATTAAATTGATTTGGAAAGTTCAGAGCAGTATAACACACACTAAGGAGCTAGGGGTTGTGGGTAAGGACTAGTAGTGAAGAAACAATACCACTATCACAGTGCAGATGCCAGAAACTTTATAACTAAGAACTTATTCATCTAACCACCTCAAAGACCAGAATTCTGACTAGAACATTTTAAAGCCGGTATGGAATAAGTTGTATTTCTTGACGTAATTCTTTCAGTAAGAATTAGGAGATATAATTCATACAATAGGTTCCTATATAGGAGAGAAATAGTAAACTAGCATAGATTTATGTTTTGTTATTTGTTGTTGGTTTTCCAATCGGTATATACTTTCATATATCCATCTTCTGTTATTTTATGTCATGAGTAAATTGTATTATTTGCTTTATTGTAGGAATCATTTATTGAAAAATAGTCTGTTATCATGTCCCAACCACAAACCGAGAAGTGAAAGTCATTTAATATGGACTTTTGGCAGTTTATGAAGTTTGGTCATAAATTGTATAGATCTCTTCATACAGTAGTTCTGGCATTCCAGCAGGAAGGTAAAACAGAGATCTCACTCATAATACACAGCATGTTCTTCTACTGCTACATCTCATATACATCTAGATTTGCCTTACTGTGCATTCAGAAATCTCTTTTTGTATTTTTGTAGATAGAGTTTCTCTGAACATTTGAGGCTTTTCTGTTAGTTCACGCTAGCCTGAACAGCCTTCTGTGAGCTCTGTCATTAATGATACATTTTGTCCATAATACTGACACTTACTGAATAGTTTGTGTTTATTTTACTGTTTTCTGTAAACTTTAGTTTGCGAAAATACCAGACAGGCAGTGGTTTCTGAGATACTGCAACTACAGTGTATTATTATCTATAATCATAGCACAGTTAAAGTCACTTAGATTATGTGTCTTTCCCATTCTGATAATTTATCTAACAACAGCTAAACCATGTCTGAGTGCCATATACTGAGTTACTGTCACAAGATTGGCAGTTTGTAGGGGTATACTATTTGCATTAAAAGGTCCTCCATAAAGTGGCCAACAAGGACAGTAAAACAAACATGGTTGTGTTTGGGCTTTGTCATTTTATTTTTTATACATTTTTCACTTCAGGTTAAGTTTTGATAAACAGCCATTTTGCTTTCCATTTTAAAGTATAAAATGAAATTTCTATCTTTTGCATATCAGGATTTAAAGGAAAATCTAAACCCAATTTATTGAAACAAGAAACCAGCAGTCTAGCTTGCTGCCTACGAGTTCTCTTTTGTATGTACTTAGATGAAAATTTAAAGGATTCCTGGAATGACATACAGTTCAGACTGATCAAGTAAGTAGTTTTAGCATTGTCATCAATTTGGAAGCCTGCTATTTTTCTTGTTAATGTTATTTTAGTAAGGTATACTGGCATTAAAGATTGCTATAAACTATATCTTGTACTAGCCATGTGCGCCCAACTACGTTGTGCTTGTTAAAGTTGTCTGTGAAGGGCTCTCTGTTTAAACTCAGCTGCCAGTCGTGAACTGGGCCCTTCATCGCACAGCATTATGATTTTTTATGAGGGAAACAAAATTACAAAAGAAAACCCTTAGATATTGATTCGATAGGAACGGCCTACTCGGAATCACTGTCCGATTCATAATTATGTGGTGGTGTAGGAGCATTTCTGCTTCTGTCCGTTCACAGTCAGTCTCGTTTTCTCACGGTCTCTTCTCAACCTTTCGCCAATCTCACAGGTTGTTTTGTGGCAATCCAAAGAGTAAGTCAATATATATACGGAGCAATGGTTATAAAAGGCGGACACAGGTATCCAGGCTATTTAAAGCATAACTAGGGATCACTTCACTGACATGTGAGCAAGCCACAGTACAACTGTGAGACGCGCAGCACTCGCCGGCGACAACGTAACAATAATAATTTCCGGAACGTGCTGTTACGTTGTCATTCATTTTACCCACTGTCTTTCTTTCATTCATATGTTACGTAGGCACGTACCTTTTATCTTCGGTATTCTCTAACCAGGCCTCAGGAGCTAACCAGCGTAACACTGTCCACCACCCCTTTCGTTATTCCGGCACATTGTTGACATCCGTGAGTAACAACAACGTACAAAACTGGAAGGTGGTCTACGCATGAGTGGAATTCGCGGACAAACAAAGATCAAGATCTAAATGAAGATCTCTTTAGTTAATTTAAAGCACAACAATTTGTTTAGTTTGAATGTCTGTGTTTTGAGGTGTGACTGGCATACTACAGTCTTCAGTAGTATAAGCCTGGAGGATATTCTTAATGCTATGCCTATGTTTTAGCTGTCTCTCTACTGCCATCTAGTGCTTCTTCTTCTAATTCATCCGCGGACAAAAAAAGATCAACATCCAAATGAAGATTATATATATTATGAAAAAAAAAAGTTTCTAGCAAACTATAAAATGGAAGGATTTTATATGTTCAGTTCAATTATGATATTCAGATTACTTTGATTGACTCACATAAAACAAGTATATTAAACCATGTTTCCTGTCTTTGTAGTGTGTGCAGGGAAGCTGTTTCCTACTTTATTTCTCTGACTTCAGAAAGCCATAGAGAAGCTTGGACTAACATTCTGATGCTACTCCTTACAAAATCCTTAAAACTGAATGATTCAAAAGTGAGTGATGCTTAATATTAAGTTCTATGATAATCTGAGAATCATGTGTACAATTTTCAATATATATATTGAAAGAATTGAATGTAAAAATAACTTCTCAAAAACACCTGTGATTTGAGATTCCAGCCCAGTTGAGATGACATTTGTGTTTATTAAGCCTAGATGCATGTTCTTTCCTCTTTTAAGCAATGTATTCCTATGCTTTGTTCAGAAATCATGCATGTAAATATGTTTTTCACAGGGTTATATATGTTTTAGTAATGTGTGAATGTTTCTCTGTTTTTCTCTACTCAGTTCAAAATCCATGCTTCCAACTACTATCCCTACCTGTGTGAAATCATGCAGTTTGACCTAACCCCAGAACTCTGTGCTGCATTGAGAAAGTTTTTCCTGCGTGTTGGCCTTGTATTTCAGATATATGCTGTTGAGAACCAAAGAAAAATTGTTGAACCTTAAAACATAATGTGTATAAGAATCTGCTCATTTGGAGGAAACTAATATATATATAATCAACAGAAAGCAGCACTCACAGGAATGAGGTGGTTTAGTGCATGCTTAAAATTGTATATAATATCTTATTTTTCTTTGACTTTAAATGTGTTTAAAGATTCTAAATGGTTTGTCATAATTTAAAAGGTTTTAGCCTTTGAAAGCAATTATAACAATGTAGTAGAAATAAAAATAAGATATTCATTTTTTTGTTTAATCTCTTATTGTAAGTCAATTATATATTTATTGCTGTTTCCCTTTACATACTGAGATATGCATTTAATTTACATTCTTGTTTGTCAATATTGCATATGATCCCACTGCCTACAAATTGGCTTCAGGAAATGGGTGGATGAATGGATATGCATACATGTATAAATAAATGGTGCATTTCATGTAGTGCAAATTTATGCTGCATATTTGTGGTTGGAAATTAGATAAATATTACGTAATCATAGTGTATTGAACATGGTAACATCTCTAATTGTTTCATTGTTTAGTAGATTTAGAGTTTTATTTAGTCAGAGAAAGACTTTAGGCAATAAAGTGGAATTTGAAACCATCCCTCCTTGTACTCCATCGATACTGAATAATTATATTAAAATTACATATAGTTTATTGCATTTGTAGGCTGTTTTCTCAAGGATTCCTTGTACTCACAAACTTAAAAAAAATGCTGAATTTAGAGACAACATGTTTTATTATCAACTCAAATACTTCAGTAAATTCCAGTAAAATCTAGCTAGCCCTGATTGTTACAGGCATCTGCAGATCAGGTGATCAAATCATAATTTGTGATCTATTAAAAATGAAGAATCTTCACAGTTACAGTTTATCCATCTGAGTATGAAGTAGCGTGAAGGTGGTTAGAAAAACTACTTCTAATACTCTAGTGACCCATTAGTCTTCTCCATTTTCCATTGCCGACAGGGATCAAATGGGAACATCTAATGGTAACATTATCTTATCAAACATAACATTAACATTATCTAACACAACATAAAATTATATAACAGTAACCTATCTAACAGTAACATTCCCAATTTTAGCTTCTGTTTTCTTCTCCTGAAGAAACTCATTCCAATTTTAAGTTGTTTCACTAGCTGAAGAAGATGTTGCCTACATTTGTGTCTAACAATGCACTAATCAGGTACTATGGGACATCTTCATATTATTTTCTACCTGTATTTTGAAAAAAAGATAGGATTTATTAACTTTATTAACTATTAATGTATTAACTTTGCAGAATATTTTCTGTTTATAAATATGACTGGTATTAACTCAGAAACATACGTTTACTTTCAGTTATGCCAATTTTCAGTATTAGCTAATGTCATATGTATGATAAAGAGCTACATAAAAAAAAAAATGTTTGGGGCAGCCACCATATATTGTTCCTGGCTGCAATGGATACTTTTTTGGTACAGAATTGTACAGGTTCGAGTCCACAACTGAACTGCCTTGTTGGCACAAAGATGGCAGCTTTAAAAGAAAGTGGAGGAAGTGATGTCATCCCTGGAATTGGAATCAGAAGTGATCTCATTGGGTTCAGGACTGGAAGTGACATCATCAGTAGGGCTGGAACGGGGAATGATGTCATCAGTGGGTTTTGGGACGGAAGTGATGTTATCAGTGGGCCCAGAACTGGAAGTGTTGTCGTCAGGGCCAGGTGGGATTTCCCAGAAATGGTCTGCAGAAAAGTGAGAAAAAGAGTTGCTGCACTCCGCCATCCCTTGTTCTGGCACGGAATTACTCTCATTCAGACCCTTTAGCTACCTCCAATGCACATGTGTGTGACAGTAAATAAACCAAAGTTATGAATGCTAAGTGCATTCAGAAGATTGAGCAGTAAGTTTGTGTTAAACTACTTGAAAAGAATAGTCTAAGCAGTGAGAGTATGAGTAAAAGGCAGGAAGTGGTTGGCAGGAAATGACGTCGAATTCAGGAGCTGGAAGTGACATCATTCTAAACAGACCCATAAGTGAAGTCATCCATAGTGACCGGAAGTGATATCTTAAATTGCACTGGAAGCGATGTCTTGGTGGCGATTTTGGACCCTGGAAATGGAAGGGCTTTTTTTTCTTCGGTTTTCCTGTTGAGAGATCAGCCCTTTGTCTTGTGATGTTTCACTCACCTTTAGGCTTTTTGACTGCCTCCTAAACGCAAATGTGTGACATGACCCCGCCGCTTTCAGCCCAGACCCACTGGGTCAGGCGACCTGCACTGAGAGGGCCTGCCAGGAACCTTTATGATAAAGAACACTAAAATGATGTTGAAGGTCCTAAAACCACCTAGTGACACTAGGATTAGACTCCCGGTGAAGGGACATCCACTGTAGAGCAGCATGATCCATCACTAGTGTAAATTCCTGCCCACTTGATCGCCAAGGCTTCTCACTCCACGGTGGCATACCTGGTCTCTTGGTCCATCAGTTTCCGGCTGAGATACATAAAGGGATGTTCAGCACCATTGATGCATTGGCTCAACAAAGCCCCTAAGCCTGTGTCCGATGCATCGGTCTGGAATATGAAAGGAAAAGAAAAATAAGGAGATTTTAAAACAGGTGCTGAGGTAAGGGCCAATTTTAAGTCACTGAATGCAGTATCAGCCTTATCATCCCATACCACTTTCTTTCTTAGTCAAATTAGATAAGGGCACAGCAATTTCAGAGAAACGAGATACAAAACAGCGATAGTCGTCTGCTAAGCCCAGAAATGCTTGAATTTGCCTCTTAGTCACCGGATGGGGCCAATTTATGATGGCATCAATTTTGGAGCATTGTGGTTTAATCCACTAGATAGCCCAAATATTTGGCTTCTTTTAATCCAAAGAAACATTTCTTAGGATTAATGTGAAGTCCGGCTCGTGCTAGTGTGGAGAGCACAGTTTTGACCTGCATGACATGTTCCTCCCATGTGCCAGAATAAATGACTACATCATCCAGATAGGCGGCACTAAATGAATTGTGGGGCCATAGCAGTGTATCTACCAGACGTTGGAAGGTTGCTGGTGCCCTGTGCAAGCCAAAAGGGAGAACAGTGTATTGCCAATGTCCACTTGGAGTACTAAAAACGTTTTTTTTTTTATTTGGCGGAGGCCGTTAAAGAAATTTGCCAATACCCTTTAGTCATATCGAGTGTAGTTAGGAATTGAGCATTCCCAAGCCGATCGAGTAGATCATCCACTCATGTCATTGGATACGCATCAAATTTAGAGACCTGATTAAGTCGTCGGAAGTCATTACAAAACCTCCACGACCCATCAGCTGTAGGAACTAAGACAATTGAACTAGACCAGGGGCTATAACTTTCTTCAGTAACCCCTAATTCCGGCATTCGTCTAATTTCCAACTCTACTTCCACCTTCTTTGCCTCCGGGAGCCTATAGGGTCTTTCTCAGACAATTACCCCTGGGTCAGTGTTTGATGTCATACTCTATCAGTGCAGTTTGTCCTGGTTGTTCGTTCATTTACTTCCAGTACTGAGAGGATAGCCATCTCTAGTCCCTGTTGTTGTTCCGGGGTTAATTCAAATCCGAAATTAAAGCGAGACTTTGATATGAAAAGGGAGGAGGGATCAATTTCCCTGTCCTTCCATGGCTTCAGCAAGTTAATATGATACACTCGCTCACTCGGTCGACGATTTGGTTGTTTAACCAAATAATCTACGAGTCCTTTTCTTTCCTTAATTTCATAAGGGCCTTGCCAATGTGCCAATAATTTAGAATGGGAACTAGGAACGAGCACCATTACACGATCACCCGGGACAAATTCCCGAATGTTGGTGTTTCTATTCTAATAACGAGACTGTGCTGCTTGAGCATTTTCCAATTTTTCTTTTAGTATCGGTCTGATTTTTTCCAATCTATTCCGTAATTGCGCGATGTATTCAATTACGTGATATATTCAAGTATATTTAAGGTAGGAAGGACCTCTTCTTCCTAACCTTCTTTTAACATGCCGAATAGCCCACAGGGTTGTCTTCCCTATAATAATACAAACGGAGAAAAACCTGTAGAGGCCTGTGGGACTTCCCGATAGGCAAACAATACAAAGGGAAGTGCCTGGTCCCAATTTCTCCCATCCTCATTAACTACTTTTCGTAACATCTGTTTTAAAGTTTGATTAAATCGTTCCATTAACCCGTCTGTCTGGGGATGATAGACCGATGTTTTCAGATGTTTTATCTTGAGTAATTTAGCCACCTCCCTGAACATCTCCAAAGTGAAGGGAGTCCCTTGATCAGTAACAACCTCTTTGGGAATCCCTACACGCATGAATATCCCTACTAATTCCCATGCAATGTCTTTAGAAGTAGCTGAGCACAGGGGAACAGCTTCTGGGAATCGAGTGGCATAGTCTACTAGAACTAAAATATATTTATGACCTCTCAAAGTGGGTTCTAATGGTCATACGAGGTCAATACTGACTCGTTCAAATAGTATATCAATAAGGGGAAGAGGGACAAGAGGAGCACAGTCCCTCATAGGAATCTGATGAAGCTGACACTCTGGACAAGAAGTGCAAAATCGTTGGACCTCCTTGTTTAACCCTGGCCAATAGAATCAGAGCTTAATTCTCTCTAATGTTTTTTCAGAACCTAAATGTGCTCCTAGAAGGTGAGCATGCACTAGTTCACATACTTGTCATTGATAAGTATGTGGTACTAGGAGCAATGTCCTCACTTCACCCCCGTGTTCTTCCACTCAATACAAGAGTTCATTTTGTATTACAAAGAAAGGCATTGGTGGCATGGGATCTAGGGATGTATAACCCTTGTTAGATACTATTGCATTCCTTGCAAATTTTAAGCAATCCTTGTTCTATTGTTCTCTTTTAACACTAGAATTACCAGAGCCTACAAAAAAACTCATAGATCTATCCCACCTTAAAATGCTTCTTAAATCCGTTCACAACTCTCCACCAGCGTCTTTTGTCATCTAAATGTGCTGATAAAGACAAGCTGCAAGCAGCCGGCTATTCCATCCCCCCATTGACTTAGAACGTACACGAACTTCTCCCTGCTAATGCCTTGATTGATTATTTGGAAGTGAAGTGGAGTTTTAGAGTGGAAATAATAGATCGTTAATTGGAACACACACATTTCCGTTTCTAGAGTAATCTATGTAAACACATTGTTAAAACAAACTTTTTCATATTTTAGTAATAAATGTTACAAAATATAGGCATAAACTATAAAATGTGTAAAGCCTGAAGTCCAAACATCAAATGAACACTTTCATAAAAGGTTCAAAAATGACACAACAGCTTCCGTGGCGTACTGTTAACATTTGCTGACTCCGAATGCAATAGGTTTGCTGTACCTCAGAGACCTGAGTTTGATTCCCTGCTGGGGAGAAAACGTTATTTTTTTTTTCTTTTTAACCTTCGCCGCTCTGCCTGCCTGAACTCCCTGTTTATCAATATAGTAATAACAGTAATTTTATTATTATATAGCAGCTTCCCTGTCTGCCTATCATATAGTGCCTTTCCTTCTTGTCTATCTATATATCTATCCCCTTAGCTGTTTTTTATATATCTATTATACAGTGCCTATGGGGTGCCAAATAGGCAATTACAAAGATTTTCAAAATATATAAAGTCATTCCTTAATATATAAATTTAAAGTCAGATTATATTGATATTGATTGACAAGACTCAGGCACATTTTTAGTAAACTCAATGAGTTCCTAATACAACGTAATGAAATAAGTTAATAAAAACATCTTCAGAAAAATATTTTTAAAAATCCCACTGTTCAGTTAATTCATTCAAAATGATGTATGTGCCCAGCATTTTGAACACTATATTTATTTATTCTGGATGAACCTAACAAGCCCGATCAACTGTGATTGGCTTCTGTCACAGTTTACTTTTCACTAGTATGAGTGAAATGACAAGCACGGAAATTTTATATATTCAGGAATATTTTTATATATTCCAATGCTGACTTATGTATTCAAAAATGAGTTTATATATTCCGACACTGACTTTATATAATAAGGCTTTGACGTTATATATATTCGGGAATGACAGTGCATACCAATTTATAAATTTTATGTCCGTTTGAGGTTAAAAGGAAAAAAAATTGGACTTTTTCCCCTACGGGGAAGCAGACTCGGGTCTTTGATGCACGGCAAGCTTACTGCCATCTGAGTCACCAAATCCTACCGCTAAACCACGGAAGCTGTTGTATCGTTCTTGAACCTTTTGTGAAAGTGTTCATTTGATGTTTGGACGTCATGCTTCACACATTCCATATTTTATACCTACATTTTGTAACAGTTATTACTAAACTATGAAGTTTCTGTTTTAACAATGTGTTTAGATAGATAGATAGATACTTTATTAATCCCAAGGGGAAATTCACATAATCCAGCAGCAGTATACTGATACAAAGAAACAATATTAAATTAAATAGTAATAAAAATGAAAAAAATTAAAATAAAATTAATGTTAGCATTTACTCCCCCGGGTGGAATTGAAGTGTCGCATAGTGTGGGGGAGGAACGATCTCCTCAGTCTGTCAGTGTAGCAGGACAGTGACAAAAGTCTGTCACTGAAGCTACTCCTCTGTCTGGAGATGACACTGTTAAGTGGATGCAGTGGATTATTCATGATTGACAGGAGTTTGCTTAGTGCCCGTCGCTCTGCCACAGATGTTAAACTGTCCAACTTTAATCCTACAATAGAGCCTGCCTTCTTACACAGATTACTCTAGAAACGAAATGCGTGTGTTCCAAATAATGATTTATTATTTCCACTCTAAAACTCCACTTCACTCCCAAATAATCAATCAAGGCATGAGCTGGGAGAAGTTCATGTACGTTCTAAACCAGTGGGGGGATGGAATAGCCGGCTGCCACCATATCCTCAACGTTAACTGTACTAGCTTCCACAGAGGATGATGGGACATCAACTCCCTCATACTGAGTACCTACATGGGTCCTAGTGACCGTTGTACATGGTGTGGAAGCAATAGGAGTAGAAGAACTCTCCATCTTTAAGCCCAAGGAGCAGTTGCATTTATACTGCTGTTAATTTTTTTCCAATCTCTCCCTAATATGACTTGAAATGGGAGATCTGGTAGTACTGCTATGTTTAATTTGGTCATGACGTCATCTACTGAAATCATGCAGCTAGCGGAGATTATAATATCGGATGTCCCCATGAATACACTTTAGGCTAGTTTTTTTTCTAACCCGCTGTCACGGTAAAATGAATTGGGAAGCAACAATGGAAATATTACTCCCAGAATCGAATATTGCCCTTACGTTCACTCCATTTATAATAACTGCACCTGTATAAGGAAGAGACAAAGGGTTAATCACAGCAGCATAGTACGTTTCTCCCTTAACCGGGGAGCAATCCATTGGTTTGTTGGTGCAGATTAGGGACAGATGACCAACATCTCCACATTTGAAACAATGGGAGAGGCCGGGATGTTTGTCCCTTTGATGGACGGCTCGGGAGCATGTCGAGAAGGCTCAGGGGCTGCTCCACGTGCCTGTTGAGTACGGCAAGAGAACCTTTCTGATTGCCCTGATTTGCAAGCCGCACAGTGACGTTCAGCGACCTTGATCAAGATGTCCATGTTTTCAAAATTTTGTTTCCAGATTTGCTGGCCAATGTTTTCAGGGAGGGCATGAATAGATGTCTCACACGTTAATAGCTCTGCCATCTTGTGGGAGTTGTTAATATCGGGCCTTAGCCAACAACACACTTTACTCCACGCCTTGAACGCCTGTGTTCTTAAAGGTCGTTCGGGATCAAACTGCCACTCCCTCCATTATCTCGCCTGCTGTTTCAGAGAGATGCTCTGTTTTTGAAACATCATAGTCTGCAGCCTGCTCCTCAGTTAAATTGTAGTATGCTCTCTGCACTATCCCCTTCAGGTAGGGGACAAGTAGGTATGCCCATTCCGACCTCAGCCATGTGTTCTGCTCAGCGGTTCACTCAAATACAAAAAATAAGACTCAATAATATCTTCCTCAGTGAAGTAAGTCAACTGTGTCAGTAATGACCGAGAGGCCTCAATCTGTACCGCGGCTACAGCGCAAGCCACGGATTTGGCTAGCTGGGTCAGAGTTTCGCTCACCTGCACCTTTAAGGGACACAGTTCGGCCATTATCGTGGAAAGTACAGTGTTCAGATCCTGTTCTTCAGTCATCTTCGAACAAAAGAATCCTTCTGACTATGGCAATTGTGGAATATAAAGAAAAAAGCTCCACAAAAATGAGGTTTTGGGGACCACCCCCGTGTATTGTCAAACAGACAAAAATAAAGCAGACAAAAACGGTTGAAATTATCAAAAGTAACGTAATGGTAGCAATTGACAAAGTACATGAAACAAAATGGTGTTTATATACAGAATGGTAATGAAAGCAGGAAGTGATTGGCAGGAAATGACGTTGAATTGAGGAGCCGGAAATGACGTAATTCTGAATGAACCCGAAAGTGAAGTCATCCTTAGTGGCCGGAAGTGACGTCATAAATGGCACCAGAAGTGATATCTTAGTGGCCATTTTGGAACCTGGAAATTGAAGAACTTATTTTTCTTTTTTTTTTCCTCTTGGAAGATCAAGAGATTCCGGTAAGTTCCACGTGACAACCCTTTGTCTCGTGATGTTTCACTCACCTTTAGGCTTTTTGACTGCCTCCTAAATGCATGTGTGTGACAATATTTTTCAAAAAAACATTTGCCCACTCTGTCTGCACATTGAATACCCATGTTTAGATTTACAAGCTATTTCTCACATTTATTATTAATATTGCAGTTTCATATTTTAAAAGCATTCACTTGCTTCTCCATAGAATTTTCAATAAAAGTATGTAATATAAATATGGAAAAAATGGAAAAACTTGTAATTTGCAATAAGTAATTCTGGTAATAAATTAATGATATTACGCTTTTGCTTGATATTCTTTGTTTACTTAAGAAAAATAAATGTAATAACTATTTTATAGATTTTTTTTCATTGCATGTCATGCTAATCAAAGTCTAAAAGACTTTATGATCTTATTGCAGTCTGAATATTTTAGAGCAAAAAGCATCTCACTGGACAAGGTAACTGTAAACATGAAAGGGTCACAGTCCCTTAGATGCCACCACCTCTGCAGTGATGAGTCTGATTTCTGTAATGAAGAACACAAAATAAGGAGTTTCTTCATTGAGAGAGGATACCCTTCTCATATTATGGACATGGCTGTCATTCATGCCGGCAGTAGATCTTATTCACTCTAAGAGGAATGCCAATAATGAAACCACATCCCACCCCAACATTCTGTCTCTCCCACAGCTCATTAATCAAAATTTCCCCATTTCATAGATGGAGCTTGCTTTGTCACTTGTAAATATGTTACCAGCAGTACCCTAGTAGCAGTCCCTCTGATAAATTCAGTATTACACAATGGGCCTCTCACATACCTTGGTGCTTTAATATTTGTCCAGGTCTTAATGACCAAATCATTGTTTAATTTCTCACATCATCTTCTCTAGTGGAAGCAATTTCATGCCACATCTTTTCCTTACTTCTCCTTACCTGCTTTTTCCTTGAAGTTGCACACCTGATGAAGGTTATGTACCCGAAATGTTGGGTCTTTTACTTTTTTTTCTTTTCAGTGTGGAAATAACATTAAACTTTTTTCTGCCTTTAATATGTAATTAGCTTGCAAGTGAGAATTTCATAGTACTTTCTACATATGACAGTAGTGACTTTGCAACAGGGGTTCTGAAATATTTTAATCTGAGAATCCAAATAAGAAAATCAATACCAAACTAGAATCCAAAATAAGGATTACAGTACTAACATAATGACAGAAGAGCCATACATAGACAAATTGTAACAGGAAATATTTTTCATTTTCTTTCAAGCATATTTCTCACAAAAGAAAAGTGAAAATATTGTTAATAAAAAAAATCATTTTTTTCAATCCTATTAAAATAATATTCTATACAATCGAGTCAAACTTACACAACAAACAAAATAACATTAAATATCAAGTCAAACTTAACAGAACCGAATTCAGTCCCCACCAGAGAGATTGGGCATGGGCAAAAATTTAAAAATAATGAAGAAGAGAGAATGTCATTTTCCCCAATATAAATGCTTATTCGAAAATTTTATTAGATTTTGCCATATTTTAAAAAGGTTTTGAACAGATCCTCTAAGTGAAACTCTTAATTTAAAATGGAATAGATTCCTGTGGTAAATCATTGCCAGTGTAAATGCTTAGTGCAAACTTTAGTAAAGCTGAGATAAGCTCTATAATGTGCTGTATAAAGGCATGTGAGGCAACAATATTATGGTGTTTTGAAAGGTGAGACAATGTGTAGAATGCAATAAATTAATTCCTCAACCATAGTCTTGATTATGTAAGTTTGGAATATACTGCTTCATATTTATTTCCAGTACTTCAGTATGATCAGAGATCAATGACATCTTTATTGATCTTTATTCTCTGTCTAAGCAACGTGTGATAACATATCCACATTGGCTTACTTGACCATGGCCACCCACAAGCTTAAATTATCTGTCAGAGCTTGGATTTTGTCAATGAAGACAAGATATTTTCAGCATTTCCTTGCTTTCTGGAATTTGTCTTAATTAAATGTTCAAAGATCAACTAAGTGTGATAGTTTTGCAGCCCGACTATCATCTGCAGGTGACATCCACAATTCTTCTTAATTGTGTAGGGTAAAAAACAAACATCTAATGTTTCAAT